>NC_086362.1:2087542-2225042 GCF_036324505.1 Eleginops maclovinus
TATGAAGCTTATGTCACTTTTTGATGTTCAAGTCAACATCCAATTGAAGAAAACGTCATTTGAAAGCTGTTTTTTCCTCAGAGATTTAGGATGCAGAACCATGCTACGTTCATGTCTTTACACCAAATATTAACTTCCTGGACTCCTGTCATACTATTCCTTCATGCAACAAGGGAAATATAGGTTTCATTTTGCAAAACTAGTCTTGAAATGCTGTTTTATATGTGCAAAAATGCATGTTTGCTACTCCTAAAGGTGTTTTTATTCCTTTAAGTCAGGACATATGTGTGTTTAATCTCTGTGCTTCACTCTTCAGTTTAAAACACATAAAACTGCACTAAACAATAGCTTATAAACGTGTGTTTTTGGGGTGTTTAACATGACCGTGTTCTGGGAGAAACAGACCGAATGTATTCCAAAACGTGATGTGTGTTTATCTTCAATACGGTGTGTGTCCTGCGTTCTGTCAGCGTTATCAATAAACTGCATTTGATCTGTGCAGAGTCTTTCTTTTAGTACAAAATATACTGATGAGCATGTAAGGGGGCGGGACATCTCTATGCTGTTGACCAATCACAACAGAGCCGGCCCAGATAACCAATCAGAGCAGCTCTGGTTTCAGACAGAGGGCGAAAAGAGGTGCTGCAGCACAGGCAGTATGAGAAGGATAAACAGGTATGTGTGTGTAGGTTTACAAACTCTGTGTGTGTGTGTGTGTGTGGGGCTCTCTGACCCTGGAGCGAACCTGCGGCGTCGACAGAAGTTGGACTGAACCCCGGCTCTGACCGATTCCTCTCCTGAGCTCCCAAAACTCAACTAAATTATTACTCTGCCTTCCCCACCTCTCCCCCGTTTCCTCCCTACATCTCCATCCCTCCTGATACCACATCACTCCATCCCGTTCGTTACCTTCCTCTCCTTTTCCTTTCCTCTCTTCCTCAGGGGTGTTGTTATGGTCAACGTGAACTGCAGGTGAACCTCTGACCACAGAGTGTGTGTGTGTGTGTGTGTGTGCAGGGTGGGTGGGCTGTGGTCTGTCTTCGCTCCTCCATCTCCATCTCTCCGTCTCATTTTCTCTTCGACCTTCGCTGTCCTCCTCTTCCTCTTGACTCCTTTTTTTTCCTCCTCCTTATCACAGATTAAAAGTGTGTGTTCTTTGGCAGCGTTCACTCTGCAGCTGGACGTCCCCCAAATGTATTTCACTCTCAAAGACAGGAGGGTTTCCAATCAAAGCTGCGTTGAAATGTAAAGACGTTTCTGCGGTATTTAAATATAATGCAGTTTTATTTAGATTTAAATATCATGTTTGTGTATGAGATGTTGTTTGTCTATAAAATGATTTATTGATTATTATTATTACAACTTCTACAAGTGTTTTAATTCATACTTAAATTCTTTATAACTCTAACTCCATACTATATATATAATGACCTGAGTTGATGCAATAAATAAAAAGAAATAGAATAAATTAATGGTTTTCCTGCTCCATTTAAGAATAAGATGAAAGATAAATAAATAAATAATATATCTGAAGAGTAAGAATGTGCAATAATTATAAATGATATATTTATATTAAAATAATAATTTATTTAGAGTAAAATATAGTAAAATATGTATTTAAAATGGAATAAAAATATTTATATTAACAGCAGAAAATAAAGTAAGAGTGTGCTATAAGAATATATAAATATAATTAAAATAGTTAAGAACTTAGAGTCGAATGAAAGTTAAAAAGAATGAAAATAGAATAAAATATTTGTACAAACATAACTTATTTCTTGATATTAAAATGTGTTTTGTTCTTCCTTTGTTTTATTCTTCCTCCTCCTCCTCCTCCTCCTCCTCCTCCTCCTCCTCCTCCTCCTCCTCCTCCTCACCTCTCTGCTATGTTGATCAGTCTCTCTCTCTGATGAAAGAAATGTGTTTTCCCTGAAAAATGTTTGTGTTTACAGCCAGCGTTTTATTAAGAAGCATTCTCCGACAGCTCTGAACACGCAAGAGGTCAAGAGGTCACTTCATGCACCAGACGTGATGGAAAAAGACCCGAGGGGAGCCTGGCACACACACACACACACACACACACACAGACAGACATCAAACACTTGCAGCATGTAAAACCACAGTAGCCCCATCTGTAGCTGTGAGTGTATCCTTCACACTGCCAAAGTTCAGACTGGTGATATCAGCTTACAAACACACACACACACACACACACACACACACACACACACACACACACACACACACACACACACACACACACACACACACACACACACACACACACACACACACACACACACACACACACACACACACACACACACACGCAGACATATGATATCAGCTTGCAAACACTCTCACACATGTGTACAGATGTGTGTTAACAGCCTTCACTGACACCCTCTGAGGCCGTGCAGAGTGTGTGTCGCTGATGTTCACTGCTCTTCTAACTCAGGTTTTTGGATGAAATCGAACAAAAGTAATTATTCTAATGCGGTTGGATCAGATTACTTCAGCAAAAGTAGTAAGACCACCTTGTGAAAAGTTAAATTCCCCTCTTAACTCAAACTTTCTGCATTCAAAATCTTACCTAAAGGGTAACTAACATATGTATTGCTCTATTTTGCCTATGTTTAAACAAGCGGTCTCATACAGAAACACACTTTTTAGTAATCAAACAGTGCTAGAAATAAATGTGTATGTCTAATAGAGGCCTCTTTCAAAGTAAAGGCTTGGTTACCCTTTACAGTAAATGAAAAAAATTGAGAATTTCATTTTTTAATTTTATTTAGATATTTTATTTATTATTTTTCATGATCTTTTAATTTATTATTTTCAATAATTAAATATTGTTTTAATTTAATGTAATTATTATTATTGTTATTAATTTTAAAACTGTGTTCATTTCACAACAATGCAAAATACAATATTTTTCATTGTTGTGTTTTTATTCTATTTTATTCTATTTAATTTAATTAATTTTATTCTGAAAAGTAAAATAGAGAAATACTGATGCTGATCGTTCGGTTTGATTGTGCGTCGATCTGTTGGTAACGTCTCGCTCCTCCAGCAGGTGGGGCTCGCGCTCCTCCTCCCTCTCAATCAGCGGCAGGTGAGCTGCTCGATCATCCCTCTTTCTGACATGTTAAGGTAATTCCTGTTCACAAAACACTGTAAAACTGCTGTTGAATGTTAATGATAATGTTTTAAACGTTTCTGTTGTTTATCATGAAGGAGAGTTAAGTGTTTATGGTGATATTTAAGGGGTTTTCTGCTAATTGAGTCTGTTTGTAAGCTAGCTCATCTCATGGTGTTTGTTGACATTACGTCACTCACAATGTCACTAAGAACATACACTCGTATTAAAGATGATGCATTGAATTAAAGAAGCCAACAGAATATAGGACATGCTGTGAAAGTGGAAGATTATGTGAATAAAGTTCTAAAAACGATCTTAAGAAATGTCAGAGAAAATCGTGAAAAATGTCCGAAAAATAATGTGGAAAAAGCTCCAACAATGCCTGCTAAAATTCGGAAGAAAAAGGTGAAGAAATTCTAAAAAATAAATCTTAAAAGGCCAAAAAATGTTTCTAAAAAAACGCACAATATGATGTGGAAATTATTATAGTTTAATTCCTTTACAAATCCCTCTGTTTAAGGGTACAACAGCATCACATAACTTCCCTTTAAACACAGTAACCGACCATATTTCACATGCACATTCTTCCAGATTATCTTGAATATGTGTGTGTGTGGGATCCGTCCTCATCAGTGTGTGTTTGCAGTTGTCTCCTGCAGTCCACACACCACCAACAGGCGGCTGTAAACCCTCTTTACACGCCATGCTGCTCATTAGTGTGTGTGTTAACTAGCAGGCAGGAATGCAGCTTGAACAGCTCAGCGGAAAAAGCAGTATAATTTAACAAGAGGCTAATCACCAAATTGTTGAGCTGTGTAGTCACTGTACGGGGTATATACGAGAGGGGGGGTCTGCTCTTCACCTCATCCTGGGTCATCCTAAGCTTAGGGTTTCTTAATTAATATAGTAGTTTACCAATTTAGGATCAATAAATGAATATTCAGAGCATCTGGCGGACAATCTACACAATTAAAATCACATTTCTTCTGTTTTATTTGCAGAATATTATGACCTATAGAAGCCGTTTCTACATTTTATTTCATAAAGTACAGAATATTTGGAATAACTCCGTCTTTATTCCAGATGCAACAGTTAGGGAATATATGAAATATTATTGAGTTCAGGAAGTTGTTGTTTCTGTATCGTGCAGATGGATTAGCAGCCTCCTCCTCTCCTTTGTGCATCAGGACGATAATTGCATATTTTAAATGCTTTGAAGTGGACTTGATAGGAAGCTTCTTCAGGTAAAATCACTAGACTTTGATTTTAGTATTAATTTGTTACCAATGACAAAACTATTTCCCAATTTAGAATCTATACTTTAAGGAAATACAATATAAACAAAATATAATAAACAGAAGGATATAAGAAAGATAAAAGCAAATACTAATAATCATTATTTCCTTTAATAAAATAAAATATAATTAGTAAGAGTACAGAACCTTACAGGCATTCTGCACGATTTTATTTGGACATTTCTTAACAAATAAGGATTCTAATTTCAGACACTCTGTGTGAGGACCCTGCTGGTGCTGCTGCAGCTTCCTGTCATGACCCCCTGCAGAGCAGCAGCGCTCACAAGGTAAATCTTATTGGTCAGAATAGATTTTTGACGCCTCTCTGATCCTGGCTTCCTCTTGGGCATGCCTGCAAGTGAATATATGATACAAATATACGTTTTAACATCTCCCCCGGTGCTCTCCCAGAGAAATCGGACTACCCACCGTGGAATCGAAATAAAAATATGTCAGAAAAAGTAATAATATCCATATTTTAATCATGGAGTTTTCGTCAGTTTATGAGAAGAGGCTTTTAAAAGTGTGTTGGATTTTGCCCAAAATTGACTTCTGACCTCTGAAAACTAAAGGAAAACCGTCAGAACACATTCCTGCCTTTTCCCCAGATACCTCTCTCTGAGTGTTTCTGTCCCCCCTGCACCTTTTTAGATGTCCTGACCTTCACGGGGCGTTCAAAGACGCTCCGAAAAAGTTACGAGGGAGGCGAGTCGAGCCCAGGAGGAAGAGGAGCGTGAGAGGAACAGAGCGGACGTCCAGCCGAACTCTGAGGGGACTTTTAAAGGAAACGACGGGACATGTGAAGAACAGTAGGTGTGAAAAACACACATGTCTTCAAGGTCTTTGACGCATGTCACTCACACACACACACACACACACACACACACACACACACACACACACACACACACACACACACACACACACACACACACACACACACACTTACAAATGTCAAGGAGAGGCTCCTGACATTCAAACCGCTGTCCATTTCCTCCTGTGTGTGACAGGAAGTCTACAGGTCAAGGAGACAGAAACGCCTTTCTTTTCATGTGTCCCTGAACACATCATGCCTTAGTACTGCCGTGTGTGTGTGTGTGTGTGTGTGTGTGTGTGTGTGTGTGTGTGTGTGTGTGTGTGTGTGTGTGTGTGTGTGTGTGTGTGTGTGTGTGTGTGTGTGTGTGTGTGTGTGTGTGTGTGTGTGTGTGTGTGTGTGTGTGTGTGTGTGTGTGTGTGTGGTGCACTGTGGGAGCTGTGACTTTGTCCTGTCTCACACTTCCCGCTGCAACATAACAATACCTGTCTTTGTTCAGCTTGACTTCTATTGTTTCGGTGTGTGTGTGTGTGTGTGTGTGTGAAGGCCACACACTCGTACACATGCAGGGTGAGATTTTACCCAACAGTGGGACGTTAGGATTACAAATGAGAACCATCGGTGCTAATAAGATTTGGGTATGTTTATATAGGGACTTTTATTTAGCCTCGTTAAGGCGGGTGGGGGGGGGGTATTCATTTAGCCGCTCGTTAGAGGCAGCCCTTAACGACCTTTGAGGCTGTCAGTAAAAACGGCGATGAAGTGAAATGAAGTGTGCTGTGGCAATCTGTTGGATAGAGTCCTTTAATGGAGTATAAAACTACTGTATGTTTCCATGTTTTCTGAGTGTTGTTGTTGTTGTTGACATGAAATATGAGCGTACACATCAAGTAGAAGTACAGATACTTTCGTAAATAAATACTTTTTCAACTTCTTTAATGAAGTGCAAGCTTTGAAATGAAGTATGAAAGTAAAAAGCAGCCCTCTGAAGACAGTCCTACAAACCTTTCTTTCCACAAAGGGTTGTTTGTGTTTATTATTCAAAAGGTAAACAAACACAAATATTAAGTACGACCAAACATTAGAACAAACAAATTAGAACATTAGAATTCAAACCTTTTCAACACCAAGACCAAGACCAGGACTTTAAGAGGTCGAGACCAAGACCAAGGTAGGGCCAACCCGGTCAAGTCCAAGACCGGAATATACCAAGACAAGACCAAGACGTAAGGGTCAAGACCGAGACCAAGTCAAGACCAAGACCAAGACCAAGGCTTTAAGAGGTGGAGACCAAGACCAAGGTAGGGTGAGACCGAGTCAAGACCAAGACCAAGACCGGAGTGTACCAAGACCAAGACCAAGACTTTAAGAGGTCGAGACCAAGTCCAGACCAAGACTTTAAGAGGTTGAATCAAGACCAAGACCACGACCAAGACCACGACCAAGACCAAGACCAAGACCAAGACCAAGACCAAGACCAAGACCAAGACCAAGACTTTAAGAGGTCGAGACCAAGACCAAGGTAGGGTGAAACTGAGTCAAGACAAAGACCACGACCAAGACCAAGACGTAAGGGTCAAGACAGAGACCAAGACTAAGGCTTTAAGAGGTGGAAACCAAGACCAAGGTAGGGTGAGACCGAGTCAAGACCAAGACCAAGACCGGAGTGTACCAAGACCAAGACCAAGACCAAGACTTTAAGAGGTTGAATCAAGACCAAGACCCAGCCAAGACCACGACCAAGACCAAGACCAAGACCAAGACCAAGGCAGGGCAAGACCATGTCATGACTAAGACCAAGACCATGGCTTTAAGAGGTCGAGAACGAATCAAGACCCGAACCAGACTGTGTGTGAATCCAACCTTACATAATACACCTAGAGTGTACCAAGACGAAGAAAGGACCAAGTCTTTAAGAGGTAAAGACCAAGACCAGGGCAGGGCGAGACCGAGCCAAGCCCAGAACCAGAACCCAACCAGACCAGTCCAGTACCACGGTCTTGTTATTTTCCATGACGTGGATGCGTGCCTGCTGGTACTGGTTTCCGCATCACTGTGCAGTTTCTCCCTGAACCCCCTTTCTGTGCAGTGTGTGTGCAGTGTGTGTGCTCTGACCCCACAGAGCTCTCCTCGTGTTTACGTGCTCCTCTGTTGGTGGTGTTGTTGTTTGTTTCACAGAGCGCTGCTTTCTGGTGGTCACAGTTGCCCAATCTCCCAGATAGTAAATCCCGTTCCTCACTGTGATGATTGCTCTATAAATCTGAAGTGCACACAGGGTCTGTTTGAGAGCAGCTCATTGTTCTTTGTCTCATTGGAGAGCAGAAAGTCACGTCCGCGTTCGGAACGTGCTTCAGTAACCGTGAGGAGGCTCAGATGTGGTGGAGAGGGTTTCGTGTTGGTGACGCTTCGGAGGAAACATCGTAAAAAGGCTGTAGCTGCAAGAACTCCTCAGTCCAAATCAACTCCAGGGAAAAGTCAAGTTCAGGTCAAGATTTCCTGGAGAAATCATGTTTTTTAGGACAATAAAAGCAATATTTAAGAATGTCCAAGAATTCTGAAGTGAGAGTCTGCAGGAGTTACTCATTATTATAATGCTAATCTTTATTGTTTTGCCCTTCAGACTTCACAAAGCAGTTGATGAACACATAAAAGAAAGCATAAAACACATCGACAAAATAATAAAAACACTAAATTAGCCACATAAAAATGGAAATAAACGGCAGTACTTGTTGACGGAATAAAAATAAAATACCTTTAATAATGTTTACAGAGCAGAGACATGACATCATATTTTATTAGATATATATCTATATATCTATAACATATCTTTTGTACATCTTTTATTTGATCTTACTATATTATATTATTTTATATTTGATGATATTTTAGTTATCATATCTTTTTTAATATAATATTATACTCTATTTATTGTATCTTTCTATATTATTTTATATTTTAATATATTTTATATCGCTTACATTATATTTTATTATGTTATACTATTTATATAATATAATATTTTATTATTTCATATTATATTTTATTTTATTTTATTATGTTTTATTTTATTATGTTTTATTTTATTATGTTTTATTTTATTTTATTTTATTATGTTTTATTTTATTTTATTTTATTATATTATGTTTTATTTTATTATATTTTATTATATTATATATATTATAATATATTTATGAATATTAATATATATTGAAAGTTTGTGCTACCTTTTTTAATATATTCTATGAAGCCCCTTCTCCTACACGTTATTTCTCCATTTGATGATATTTCATGGGCGCTCTCTGACAGCTGGCCACCCTGCCTTCAATATAAGATACACCCAGACTCGTCCCATCCTTTATTGAGACCAGTCCTGGACCTGGACCACCATGCCTCTCAGAACCAGGAGTTTGTGTCTGCGTTTATTCGTGGGGATTCTGCGAGATATTTTACCTCCTGGTCGTGATGGAGGCTCTGTAACACTAATTGGTTTATGTCTGCGGGGAACCGATGCCAGCAAGGAGAGACGAGCCTCGGCTTAATATCCTCATCCACTACCAGTGTGGTTAGCGTGTGTGTGTGTGTGTGTACGGTGTGTGTGTGTGATCTATACCTTGTCCTGAAACATTAGAAGTCTGAGGAATGTCTTCGGAGCTGGAAAACCGATTTCCAGCCAAAAACTATTCCAAATCCATTCACTTCACTCCTTTTTATTAAGTCCTTTCTTCATACATATCCTCCTGCTTCACTCCAGCGTCTCCAGCCTGCTTTTCTTTAATATACAACTCCTTTTTGACTTTGACTCTCCTGCTCTAAGCTCCGCTCGTCACGCTTCTTGCTTATTTTATTGGGTCTTTCGATCCCTTTCCCCACTCCTTTCCCTTCATTTCCTCGGTGATTCTCGTTGTGTGTCTGTTAATGAAATGCGGGGGCTTATAGCGGCGCAGTAAAGTTAAATCAGTGTACATGTTTGCTGCACAATGAGCAAAACGACCAATCGCACGTCTGGGATGCCGGCCAGATTCATGATGCAATTTCCTGTTGCGTTAAATCCCTTTATGTTAACTTTCTTTTTTTGCATCCTTCAGGTAACACACACACACACACACACACACACACACACACACACACACCCTTTCCCTCACCTCTGTAAATGAGAGCAGGAAGAGGGGCTTTAGACGTCAGAGAGGAAAACATTATTCCAATATGTTTTTATTGCTGCGATTATTAGATTTCATAAAATAAATCCAGTTTAACGGAGCTTGTTTGCTCGGCCTCCAATCACCAAATCCTTTTCACATCTGTGTGTGTGTGTTCTGATGCTAAACCACATCTGTGTGTGTGTGTGTGTGTGTGTGTGTGTGTGTGTGTTCATGTTCAAAGGCTACATTAGAGCTATACATTTGTGCTTATCCTGTTCCACAGCTTGAAAACAGTTTCCACTGCGACCACTTAAGACTATTTCTCTTACTTCAGCATAGGCCTAGTCTACTCTAATCTGCTGACCTACTGTGTGTGTGTGTGTGTGTGTGTGTGTGTGTGTGTGTGTGTGTGTGTGTGTGTGGGTGTGTGGGTGTGGGGGGGGGACAGGGTATTAGCATGTATTTTCCATGTGCTAGTGAGATGTAGATTGGTTTCCATCAAGCTCTCGTTTTGAATTATGCGTCCACATGTTTTAATGTCCGTGTGTCTGTAATGCCCTGTCTTTATTGTAGCTTCTAAATCATATTTCAGTTACCAATCGAGTAGAAATAGAAATAGAATAAGAAATATGGATAAAATTAGGAAACATTTCCATTTATATAAGATAAATAATGAAACAATAAGCCAAAAAAAACACAGTTTAAATTTGGGCTGACAGGCTCATTACAGATGGAAAACGTGTATGCGGTCAATGCATCCATGGGCACATGTTTGAGCATAAGTGTGTGTGTCTTTGCATGAATCTACTGTGTGTGTGTGTGTGTGTGTGTGTGTGTGTGTGTGTGTGTGTGTGTGTGTGTGTGTGTGTGTGTGTGTGTGTGTGTGTGTGTGTGTGTGTGTGTGTGTGTGTGTGTGTGTGTGTGTGTGTGTGTGTATAATTACGAAGGTGTGTCTGCCTTTCTTATAGAGCGCAGCAGTTACCCTACAAGAGCCGTTGTAGCTTTAAACCCTCCTACTGTGAGTGTTATGAGTCTAACACATGTCACACACACACACACACACACACACACACACACACACACACACACACACACACACACACACACACACACACACACACACACACACACACACACAGGATGTTTCACATACTTTATTAATTTAAGGTTTTATGGTAAATGTAGACTGTAATCGTGCAGCAGCCGTCGTTACAGAAATTGTGTGTGTGTGTGTGTGTGTGTGTGTGTGTTTTGCATGTGTGGGACAATGGTTGTGACCACACACACCCACACACACCCTGCTGTTTAAGGAGCCACGGTCCTGATGGAGCAGACGGAGGCCTCTCACTGGTTGTTGGCAGACGTCCAACAGCCAATCACAGGGCTCCGCCAATTAGAGAGCCAGGACCATTTTACATGGCTTTTACAGGCGTGTGTGTGTGTGTGTGTGTTTGGGGGGGGGGGTCTTTAACATCATACATGTATTTCTTCTTCTAGCAGGGACTGTTTTTAACTTACGTTTCTGTAAGTATGGATGTGTGTGTGTGTGTGTGTGTGGCTTTCACTGAATCAATTACACTTTTACGATAAGAGCGCTGCCAAGAAAGAGGGCTATTAGAGGAGTGTGTGTGTGTGCGCGTGTGTGTGTGTGTGTGTGTGTGTGTGCGTGCGCGCGCGTGCGCGCGTGCGCTACCAGGTGATTTAGTGTGACCCCCCCTGGAGCTGTGTGTGTTTTTAAAGCAGCTCTACTGTAGAGATTAGCTGACTAATAGGGGGTGTCTGGTGTGTGGGGGGTAGTCGCCACCTCCGTGTATTAACAGCAGTCGGCTCTAAATCATATTTTGCCGTCACAAAAAGACCCGCTGAGATCCGTGCACATCCTGGAAAATACTTTGAACCACTAACTCAACATCTTACCTGAGAGGAAACACTAAATCTGCAGAGGGGCTTTCTCTGATATTTTTCTTTAGTGATTGTATTTAGTTTGTTCTTATCTCTCTTTTGAAACCTCTCAAACCCAGACTTATGGTTCTTGCTTGACACTCACGTCTGCAAATGAGATCTGGGAAGTGTCTACGTCACTTGTGCAGATTCATTAGGTTGTGAGGATATACTTTTGGGTTAAACGGTTATTTATTGACGATAAATCAGTTTATTTCCGTTGTGTTTTTCTCCTCCTTTTGGTTTCACTCTTGCAAAGTGGATGATAGATAATCACTCCTCTCACATTTCTCTGAAAACGTGCACATATAAATACCATGACAATGTTTAAAATCAATTTTTAACTTAAGGACACACACACACACACACACACACACACACACACACACACACACACACACACACACACACACACACACACACACACACACACACACACACACACAGCATATCTCCCACGGACTGCTAAAGACCATTTCTTTAGAAAGGGAGGAAAGAATAAATAAATGTTTTCAGTAGCTGGAAAGGTATCAACTCCTTAGCTGGAGGGCTGCGCAAACACACCAGCACACACACCAGTCTAGACACACACACACATACACACACACACACACACACACACACACACTCACACTCACACTCACAGTGAGTCTTGCTTCAGTACCAACACAAACAACAGGGCAGAGAAAAAATCATCTCAGTAAAAATGTAGCGCAGACTGCCAAGGCCACGGTCCTCCCTTTTATCACAATAAATCATAGCTCAAAGTTGGAAGCGTGTGTGTGTGTGTGTGCGTGTGTGTGCGTGTGTGTGTGTGTGTGGGTGGTGTGTTTAAGTGCTGCCTTTGTTTTCCATCCCACTTAAAAAGGTCAGAGCCCTCGGGAGTCATTATATCACCTCTGATATTAATGCCTCTGAGCTGAAAATATTACCCGTCTGTGTGTGTGTGTGTGTGTGTGTGTGTGTGTGTGTGTGTGTGTGTGTGTGTGTGTGTGTGTGTGTGTCCTCACCATGCATTTCTACTAATATAATTTGTCTGGAAAGTTCAGTTCATGATTTTACTGCATGCTTGTGTGTTTTGCATTTTTCCAAGAACATTTTTTAGTGATTACCCCGGCTGAGCGGTGTGTTTCTGCAGCTGCAAATGTGCAGGAGTTTGTTAATTTAATTATCTACGGTTCTTTCATATTGGTGTGTGTGTGTGTGTGTGTGTGTGTGACAATCACCATCGAATCCAAACTATAAGTAAGCCATGGTCTCCTGTACTGTTGTTATGAACCCAGTTGAAATATCATTCTGATTAAACAGATTCGTCATAAATGGATAAACAGCCAAATGTAATGCAAGAGAAATACACAAAGGAAAAGTCTGGTATTTTTTGTAATGTTTTAGCTTTTTCTATTTCAATTTCTCCCTCATTTTACGCTTTTTATCTTCGGGATGTCCTGCACTTGCCTCCTTAAGGATTGATTGGTTAAAACATGTGATTTATTGACCAAAGCACGACTGAAAACATGCTTCTACGCCTCTACGTTCTCCAGTTCAACCCCGGCAATCTAGTTCACATCGAAGGGATTTTCATGCACAGTTTGATTTATTTTTCCACTTCAAAAACCACCCATGTTTGGGGTCTGTTGTGTCTAGCATCACCTCAGTATGCATCTGTTTTAACACCGTGAAAAACTAAGAAGAAGAAGAAGAAGAAGAAGGCATAATTTAGGCTCAAAATGCACCAATGCAAACACAGGGAAGGGTCTGCTCTGTTTTGTTCCGGAGAGAAGTTAGGGGTTGCTTCAGCCCCCAGTCCACACAACGTATATTTTCTGGGTCTGTTCGGGGGTCTTGAACCAATGACCAATGGTTGACCATGTTGTTCCCAAGCATATAGACTGAGCCAAACACAAGAGAAACGTGACAAAAAATAGAAAGTTTTGGATCCAAATCATCATGAAATCTGTGTTTTCGGATCATATTCGAACCCGAAAAGCTATTAGGTAGGAGTCTCTAACTACCCCTGCAGGCGATGTAAATGGAGGACGAGGGTTTTCATTATATTTTAAGAGTCGCCCCGTTATGTTTTTACAGCCCAGTTTGCTACAATATAGTCTTTCTCCATGGTGAGTGAATGGGAGCCATATGGAAAACACGGCGCTGTACCTAAGCTGCTATTTCAGTCACACAGGCAGGGTATTGTACTGTACGGAGGGAGAGAGAGAAAGAGAAAGGGAGGAGGATGAAACGGAGGGAGGAAATAATGATCGGATGGGGGAGAGGTAGGGAAGGAAACACAAGACTCAAGGAAGAGGAAAGGGGGTAAAATAAGGGAGGAGGACTGAGGACAATATGGATACAGGGGGGAGGAAATGACTTTTCAGGGTGATAACGAAGGAGAAAAAGGAGGGATAGAAGCGGGAGGAAAGTGAATCACAATTAAAGATAACATATGAAATAAAGGAAGAGGGAGAGGAAAAAGAGGGAGCCATAATAAAGTAGAGAAAGGGGATGAAAGATATGACATGAGAGTGAAGATTAGATATGAATGGAGAAGGAGACTCGAGGAAAGACAGATTTTTGAAGGATGGAGGGAGGATTCAAGATTGGAAAAACTACATCATGAGTTGGGAATTGCACCTGCGATGTCGAAGTTGAAGGAAAACGTCCGCCTTCCTCGACCTGTCGCAGATGGGGAAACGTCCCTCAGTTTCCGTGCACGTGATTTGCATTTACTTCCACGTCTTTATGTCGCTCTATGACCCCGGCGGAGTGCAGCATCAAGGCTTCAACATGCAGATTCAAGGCCAGGGATTCGGTGTTGCAGCTGTGCGACACATGGACGATCGTGCATGAATTAACACAGAGTAGAGAGAGTGTGTAAGAAAGGAGAGGAAAGGTAGAACTGTGTGTTCAGACGGAGAGGAACGCTGACTCTGCATCGATTCATGGGCTGACGCATGGCCGCACAAACTGGAAATACTTTTATAAAACTCCCACAGAAACAGGAATAAACACAGGATTTAATGCAGTGACGCACACGCAGTGACGCAGGCATGCATGAATATGTTTGATAGGTGCGCTCTGGCGAATGTGGGGAGTGTTAACGCAGGTTTCGACGCACACACACACACTCACACACTCTGTAAGCTCCTCATGCATTCATGATGCTGACGCTGTAATGTTAGCAGGCTGACGGCCTCCACTCTGAGAGATTTAACCATCAATCAGAAGGGAAGAGGAGGAAAAAGTGACCGCTGTGAGACTGTTGGAAGGAAGCAAGGAAGGAAGGAAGGAAGGAAGCAAGGAAGGAATAGATAATATACAAAACAAAAAAGGTTCTTCTGACTCTGAGGCTTTCAGGGGAAGTTCTTTCAAGTTTTATAAGTTCCTTTAGCTCCAATTATATTATGAAATAAAGGCAAACATGTCCTTAATCGTTCCAGTCCTGAGAAACAGGTTTTATTGCTGCAGCTTTATCATAAATACGGCTTTCATTCTGTTTAAAAAGTAACAACAAACTCTATAAACACAGCTCTAAGGGATTAATGGAGAACAAGGTGAACGACTTCAAACATTGGCACATAGGATAAGAATATAGTTTTTCAAAGCCACGACACGGTTTGAAGATTATCCCGCTGTAGTGTGTGTGTGTGTGTGTGTGTGTGTGTGTGTGTGTGTGTGTGTGTGTGTGTGTGTGTGTGTGTGTGTGTGTGTGTGTGTGTGTGTGTGTGTGTGTGTGTGTGTGTGTGTGTGTGTGTGTGTGTGTGTGTGTGTGTGTGTGTGTGTGTGTGTGTGTGTGCAGACGCTCGGGCAAAATACCCCATTGGATAATTTGAGATTGCTAATCGGAAAAAGACTTTACTATAACGAGAAAAAGATATCAATAAGAGGGTTTGTTTGAGTGTGATGAAAGCCGTGTGTTTCTGTGGCCTGCTGATGAACTGTAGGTCTGTGCGTGATTATGAGCAGAGAAGAAGAATGTGGTTCACTAACAACCCCGAGGACGCCGGTGCCTTCCCAGGCTGTAAAACACACTCTCTCTCTCACACACACACACACACACACACACACACACACACACACACACACACACACACCATCACAGAGGCGCACACCCTGCTGCTTTCAAACTCAACAGCTGTCGGAGTGTGAAACCTGATAAAAGCTGAAGAGACCGGAGCAAGAGGCGTCGTCCAACTTTTGATAATAACGTTCCCGATACAGCGGAGGTCACGGGGTCGGAGTTAAGATACGGAGCAAAGAGCAAGGATGAGATTTACTAACCTGTACATGCACTAAAACAAAAGAGAAACCCACGCCACACAGCCGCCGTTAGCAATTAACCTCTGATAAGCTAACCGCTAGCAGCTAGTTCGTAAATAAAGTTCAAGCATCTGAAGAGTCCGAGACGTGTCTCAGGAGTTGATGGAGGCTAAAACGGAGCGGATAGCTGGCTTACATTGATCAAGCCGACACAAACATGACTCCAAATGAAGCCTTTTTTATCCCTTCGGAGCAGATAGTTGTCTTCAGTTTCGGATTTCTTATTTTTGTGTTAATTCCAGGTTTAAAGTCTACATTTTATCCAGATTAATTCAATATCATGTCCATTTTCACATTAAGCTACAGCAAGATCCATGTCAGAAACACACTTTGTCTTTTTACCAAAATAAGATAATGAAACATGAAAGCAAAGTGTGATAATTCTCCTGATTTTCAAAATAAAAGTCTTGCAGCTTTCATGTTAAAGGTGTTCTTTTAAGATAAATAAAGAACCCTGAAGGGAAAATGCCTTGTTTTGTGGATAGTAACTTAACATTGCTCAACAGTAAGCAAAAGAAGACTTTGTAAAGCAACTTTTTAATGTTTCTGATCCTTTTCTTTGGTTCATTTTCGACCAAAAATGTATTTACGCAGCTTTAAAGACACATCTGATGGACTGATCCAATCTTATTCCTTTAATTTTGTGTACATTTCTGAGGGGAATGTACTTTTCTTGCATGAGTACATCACTGCAATGACACGTTCCCATTCAGAACCTATAGGACGCTCAAAAACATCTCATTAATCGTACGTAAGCAATTACTCTCAGTTCTATTTGGACGATTAAGCTTCAACAATACAGGTGTCCTAGACCCTACTCACACTCATTCCTTATTGCAGACGCACATAATTGCATGCATATTGCAAGACTGTTTTAAACCAAAACATCAAAAGAGACGTCAGTACCAGATCTCAGTTTGTCTGAGCCACGTTTATTATCCTGACATTCAAGATAAGACGTTAAAATCGCTGAGAGAATCGTTTTTATGTTTATGCTCCATTAACGGCCGTAAACCCCGCTCCCTACGAACACACCTGCCACTTTAGCAGCCATTAAAGTCTTAAGAGCAGAACATAACATCATAGTCATCAAGCCTAATGATCTATAAATACGACTGACTTTTATGCCTCCGCCAATATGTGAATATTTCTTATTGCATTATCAGAAATGATGCCCCATAAACAAGTTATATAAAAGCCTGTCTCCTAAAAATGGTGTTTTAAGATCTCTCGCGGTTTATATCTGGTGACGCCATGCGCGAGAAAGCATGTGCAGCGATGACCCGCAGGGAGTCCATTAATCACACGGGGCGATGCGGAGGCTGAGTGGAGGGTCAGGGTCAGCGGAGCGTCTGAGAGTCTGCTTCTATTATTCACCGTTCAATATTTACGAGACGGATTGATCGCGCCGTTCTGAGAGCAGGGCAGCTTGTTGGGGTAATTTACAGCTCATCAGAGGTCATCAGGACACCATGATATCATACAGATAGAGTGGTGCAGTCATATCTCTGAGGTAAAAAGCCAGGCTATAAAGGAGCAAGAGCACAATCACATGACTTCACGTCACCACCGCTAAGCTAAAGGCGGCTAACGTTGGGCTATAAAGGAACTACAGCACGGTCACATGACTTCACGTCTCCACCGCTAAGCTAAAGGCGGCTAACGTTGGGCTATAAAGGAACTACAGCACGGTCACATGACTTCACGTCACCACCGCTAAGCTAAAGGCGGCTAACGTTGGGCTATAAAGGAACTACAGCACGGTCACATGACTTCACGTCACCACCGCTAAGCTAAAGGCGGCTAATGTTGGGCTATAAAGGAACTACAGCACGGTCACATGACTTCACGTCACCACTGCTAAGCTAAAGGTGGCTAATGTTGGGCTATAGAGGAACTACAGCACGGTCACATGACTTCACGTCACCACCGCTAAGCTAAAGGTGGCTAATGTTGGGCTATAAAGGAACTACAGCACGGTCACATGACTTCACGTCACCACCGCTAAGCTAAAGGTGGCTAATGTTGGGCTATAGAGGAACTACAGCACGGTCACATGACTTCACGTCACCACCGCTAAGCTAAAGGTGGCTAATGTTGGGCTATAAAGGAACTACAGCACGGACATGATCAGATACAGTAAAGATTGCAATGGAAACCCTTGTTTTCTTCCTATATGAGTAAATAAACTGAATCCTGCACGTTGTTCACATCATAAACATCTGTGTGGGATGTAATTGAAGTCATATGATTTTTGAGAACACCCTGCCTCCTGTGTGTGATATAATACAATATGGCTTTGTATGCCTCGGACAGAGCATGCAAACTGTAGCTAAATACGTCTACCTTGTGATATTTAGGGTTGATTCTATTCATGCGTTTCATAAGTATTGATGTTTTAATTGTGCTGAAACGTCAGTAAAATATTCTGATTTAAAATATGAAGCAATTGGCTTTCATTCCTTGGCAAATGTCACACAAAAGTAAGACTTGGATAAGAAAATAAATGAAGAAAAAACGAATTAATTGACTTCACTCGAGATTGCGCAACTCAGTCTCAACCAAAAAAAGAGGGAGTGTGAGGACAGAGAAATGGATAGAGCTGTCATCTTTTCAAAACAGACTGATCCCCATCCTCCAGTTCATCGTCGACACACACACACACACACACACACACACACACACACACCCACCGCAGCACTGCAGGGGTCTTGATATGCGAGGTTGCGGTCATGCGCTCGCTCGCAGTTACCACCGGTGACGATTGAACACACACACCACAATGATGTCATATCTGTCTGTCTGGCTTGTGTGTGTGTGTGTTTGTGTGTGTGTGTGTGAGTGTGTGTTTGATAGTTTTAAAAAACGACTGACCTCAGCATTACAGTAAATCTCCCCCCATTTTTCTCAGTTTTTCACCCCGTTTTTCATCCTGAAGACGAGTAACTGATGTGTAATTAGTGGCGGTGAACTCAGTGGGCTGATAAGTGCAGAATTACCCAGGATTACCTCTGAGGGCATGGGGAGAGACGCGCCGTCATGTTTAATAAATGGAAATCATGATGTCTGTAGCCATCGGTTTTAAATGAAGGGGTTTGGAGCGAGGAAGAGCGATATTTATTACCTTTCTTTGAACCAATCAGTGTTTTTAAACCACAAGGCTTGAACAAATATGGTGGGACGATAGGAAAGTGTGCATATCGCTTTCCTGGAGTGTGTCCTATAGCTTTTTAATGCATGTCTGCAAAGGCTCAAATATCCTACATAGGACTTATTTTTCATCCTGAAGATACATCCCTGTCTCTCATCCCCACCTGTCCATCCTCAAATATCTTCCTGCAGGTGGTCCGCCTGTTATTGTCTTCCCCAGGTGTCCCAAATGGGAAGACGCTGACAGATGCTCACACTGATACATGCCACAGTGCAGGCATCAGGGTCAGGTGCAGCTGACAGATGCTTCATTATCATCGCGGCGTCACTCCTTCTCTCATCCCTCTCTCATTTCCAGTTGGATAGGGATGATTCTGCACAGGCATCTCAGGTGATAGGACACTTTGAGGGTGATTTACTCACAGAAACGGACAGGAAAATGGTCTAAAAATGAGAAAATACAAGAAAATCGACCGTTTTTTTACATTTAAATGAGTCGTAAGTCTTTTTCCCCGTCAGCTGTAAGGGACATTTGAAGTCATGCATGTCTCTCGCCCTTTCATCTCGGTGTCATCCATCTCTCTGCACGTTTGTTTTAACATCTCTTCATGTTTTCTCGGCTCTATTATCGGCACACAGCGATGACACACCGGCAGTAATTGCCCTTTAAAGTCGGAGCAGTTGAACTTTGCAGAAATTTCTCTCACATGTCAAACTGTTTTCTCAGTGGCGGTCTTTCTTTACCACTCTTATCCCTCTTCTCTACCTTTCTGGGCTCTGGTTTCAGACAGAGGGTGAAAACAGGAGCAAAATGAAGAGCTTTTTGAACATTGAAGTATGGAGACATGCTAAAAATACCGATATCCCCCTGGAAATGTGGTCCCTTCAAAACTGATATTCATACTGGTGATTGGTTACCTTGACCCACCACTGGAGGTCGTGTTGTCACCTTCTTTGCAACCTCTCCTTGCATCCTTCTCCTCCTTCTTTGCCACCCTGCATCCCTCCATCCCCGAGGGTCAGACGCTGACTCCTCTCCCCTCTTTTCCATTCCTCTCCCTCCCTCTCTCACTCTCTCTCAGCAGAAATGCTTTATTGTGGGTTTTGGTGTTTCGGTGGAATTATTTCTCCTTACCCCCCGAGCTTTTGGCAAATGACGGAATAAGACAACCACAAACATGCCCCCCCCCCTCCCCACTCCACACACACACACACACACACACACACACACACACACACACACACACACACACACACACACACACACACACACACACACACACACACACACACACACACACACACACACACTGATCCAATGTGTGTGTGTGGGTACTGTGTTTGCTCTGTGACGTCTGTGGAAAAGAGTTCCCTCTCTCCTCGCCTCACCCCCCTGAGACACAGAGAGAGGTTACTACAGTTCAGCTTTACATTAAAAGCACCACAGGACTTTAAAATGACAACTGGATGACTGACTTTTTACTTTCTTTCCACTCATCCCCTCACTTACACGTAATTACAGCGCTGTCCAAACAATCTGAATTCATCCTGACGTCCCGGGGATCAGCTGTCAGTCAAACAGCACGATCTCTTGGAGGGTTTTCGCTGATGTGCTCTCGGCTTTGTTGATGGGTTTTCTTCGCCTTTCTTCATGCCAAAGGTCCCAGTTGTTACCGAGGTTGCATTGGGTTACACCGTGATGCGTTCAGGCTCCATTCAGTAGAAATAAATCTGGGGAAATTATAACGTTTTCATGATGTTTCCAAATGAAGTCCTAAAACCCTGAGATTCCATTACAGGCTTTTGTAAGCTATTCCACTTTGTTTAAACTCCTCTTTTGTGAGTCTTTAATTGTTATTGCTGCACAATAAACACACGGTTTTTAGTTCTGACTCGGATAAATAAGCAACTTCAGGTGTTTAGAAAACTCAACAAAACGTAATGTTTTCTTAGACAAGAGAGAGAGTTGGATGAAGTTGGTTTGTGTTAAAGATCCTGGGAGCCGTTTTAACACACACACACACACAAACACACACACACACACACACACACACACACACACACACACACACACACACACACACACACACACACACACACACACACACACACACACACACACACACACACACAGTCCTGACTGTGACCCTGTGCCCTCAACATGTACATGTCACAGGAATTCCTTGTAGCCGAGGTGCTGAGAGCTCATTTGTGACTTTGCGTGTTAAAATGTGGTGTGTGTGTGTGTGTGTGTGTGTGTGTGTGTGTATATGCATCCTTGCATCTGCGTGTGTGCGTGCTTGAGTGTGTGCATGCGTGTGTTGTAAAGGTGTCGAAAGATCTGTCACAGGGTCCAACTGAACCCTCTCGTGCTAAACAATACCAGCTGAGGTACCAGGGTCACCACACACACACACACACACACACACACACACACACACACACACACACACACACACACACACACACACACACACACACACACACACACACAAAGACACACTACACCAAACTGAAAGGTCTAACTGATTGTAAAGCGTGTTTTGAATCCTGTGGCAAAGATAAAATAAAATAGACTCAATATCTTTCCTCTTTCCTGCAACCTTGCACAACTCTCTTTGGCTCCATGAAGGAGAAACACTGCCAAAATAGTTTAAAGACTTACATTATTCAGATCTGAAATGCATCTCTAAGGGTGTGTGTGTTTTACAGAACATCTATAGACTCATAGCAGCATTTGAAAGCACTTTATTCATCCCTGAAATGACTTTCCCACCTTTCTTACACTTGAAATGATGTCCTCTACAAGCGTTAAGGGTCTTGTTGAGCGATTGAGAGACCATCTAAATGTTTTAAAGCAAGATAAATGTGAGTTTTTATATTCATGCACATGCTTTTCTTTACATACAGAATGCATAGAGTGATATTTTGAGTAGAAAAACAGGTGAAATGGTCCTTTAGTTTCAGAGTGAGTGGTCAGGAGGGAGGTAAATGTCAGAGTGAGGGTAAAGGTCAGCAGGGAGTTAAAGACAGGGTAGAGGTTAAGGTAGGTAATAGTGAGGGAGTGTGTGTGTGTGTGTGTGTGTGTGAGAGTGTGTGTGTGTGTGTGAGCGCCACCAACCTCGCTCAGCCAGTAAATCTGACAGAACATTTGTTTGGCCTCTGAACCGTGATCGCCCCTCTGAGTCCTTTCTCTCTTTCTGTGTGTGTGTGTGTGTGTGTGTGTGTGTGTGTGTGTGTGTGTGTGTGTGTGTGTGTGGGGACACATTTAACAAGGCCTGCTTAAGCCATCAGTGAGGAAGAGTAGAAATGCAGAGGGGGAGATAAAAAGGGATGCATTGCGTGGAAAAATAAACATAGAAAGGGATGAAAACCAGAAAATCAAACGGGAGGAAAATGGGAAATTCCACAAGAAAAAGGGTTTAAATTGTTGGTCAAAATAAATATAATTTATAGGTTGCATTGCACAAGTTAAAAATAAAACACAACCAGTAGATATATACAGATTAAATATAGAGGATTTAAACAGAATACACACCTACCTACTATTAGAAAAATAATACAAAACAGGCCAGAAGTTTTTACTTTACTGCCATATTTATCCTGAAAAGGCATGCATTGCTTTTATTGAGACCTTTAAGGATAATTCCAAGGTACAAAAAGGACTTCAGGTGTGTAATATCTGACAGTAAATGGCCCTCTCCTTCCCTCAAAATGTGGACAAAACCCCCCAAAATATGATATAAACCTCTTCATGCAGCGACTGAGATGTTCCTGTATGTCGCCTACACTCTGTGGTTTAGGAGATATCTTCACAGACAAACTGTATAAAGGTATAGACGTTAGATCTTCCTCCAAGCATCTCCTTCTCCCTCATCCGTAGCTCAGTAATGACCCTGACTCTCCGATGCACTCTTCA
Source organism: Eleginops maclovinus (assembly GCF_036324505.1). NCBI lineage: Eukaryota > Metazoa > Chordata > Actinopteri > Perciformes > Eleginopidae > Eleginops > Eleginops maclovinus. The sequence continues at coordinate 2,110,260 of NC_086362.1, forward strand.
CCCCTGGGCTTGCAGACGGGGGGGGAAAAAAAAAGCAGAGAGAGAAATTGTGATGGGAAGAAAGTATGTGGAAGGAAATGAGAAAAGGAAAGTGCAAGACAAAAGGAACAACAGTGGTATTCCCCCCCCCGTGCACTCTTCACCTCCATAGGTGAAAAGTGCAGCGAGAGAGGAAAATAAACAAGAACAAATATGAAGATATGGAGTTAGGAGGAAGAGGAGGGAGTTAACGAGCATGTCGGGGTCTTGATAGAAACAGGGGGCCCGTTTTTACAGAGAAAGACTGTATTTCTGTGGGTGTTTTAACACACACTGACCCCGAGTTTCCCATTAAGAGAAGAGGGTGCTGACGGGAAGAGGGGAGTCGGCGGGAATAGGAGATGACAACATGACATAGACGTGTATAAATTGACTGAATGAATCGGAGAAAGGCTTTCTGTGTCCTCTCCTCGGCCAAAGTCAACCAAAGCCGGAGGTTGTTGTGAGGGGAAGAAAGCATAGAGTCAACAATGGTCCTCCGTCAGGTCAACGAGAGGCTACAGGTCCACCATTAGCTCCTCGCTGACCTTCCTGTGCTTGTAACGCCAGCCTTATGAACCCTCATCACTACATTAGCGAGCCCTTCCTCCAGCTATGAACTCCCAGCGAGCCCATCACAACGCCGTTACGAGCCCCCGAGCGCCATTTAAACTTCCATTTCCCAGGCAGGCCCTTAAACGCTGCACAAAGACCCTCCTGTCACCCGGACTGACACCAAAGCCTCTCCGATCTGCACGTGGAGGAGCGGCCTCGTGGTTTTGGAGGCTGAGGTCGCCGGTTCAATCCCAGCAGTGGTCAGACTCAAAGACACTGACCTTCTTTTGACCCTTTAAAGGCCTTTAACGTATCATTCTCCATGGATAATAATGGGATAAAACAAGTGCAATGAATCTGGAACGCATTTATATTCAGATAATGTGAGATTTTTATAGTAATTATTATTATTTATTATTATTATTTATATTTATGGCTATTTTTCTTTTATTTCTATCTATTTTTTTCTATTTAATTATCTCTATTTACCATATTTAATTCAATTAAAAAAATATATATATATATTTGGAAGTACATGCGTGGAAAACCAAGCAAATAAATACAAACATTTAAATAATAGTGTCCAAAAATATCACAGTTATGATTTCATGGCACTGTTACACGTTTTTCCAAAGCAGCTTACATATAATTGAATACTTACGTAATATAGGGGTTAAGTATCTTGACTTTGACTGGGGTTCGAACCCTCGAGCCTCTTTTAGGTATGCATCATTTCCCCCCCCCCCCCCGGGAGCCATAGATTAAAATGGCGATAATATTCATGATCAACGGTAGTTTTAAGATATTTGATTTCAATAGTACTGCAATATTTAAAGAAACTCAACCGAGTAAATAGAGCTGGATTATTTAAAGCAGAGGAACAAAACCGCCCAAGAAAACACGTAAACAAGTTTCTTCATTTCTCGCGAATAACGTTTTTAAAGTTCCTGACTCCAGACGTCGACCTTTGACAGCAGCTTCTGCAATGTCAAAAATGCCGCGGCCTGGATGAGAAAAAGCAAGCCATGTTTTCTCATTTCCTCAAGCATTGCCTCTTCAGACTCATATACGGGTTTTTTGCAAGATGCTAATGATTTGTTTTAGCAGGCGGGGGGTTCGATGGTAGCATGTTATAAATACCTAACGGGCCCCTTAGCGGCATCTTACGAGGGCCCTGTGAACTGCTCCTGAACCCTGGGTCTTTTCCCAGGCACCTAAAAGTAAACAACACAGAAGCTCCTTAACCCCCAAGACGGTCGGCTGACTTAACTAGACAGACACATTAGCGCTGGTCGGGTTACGTAAATCCAGGAAAACTTACCTGGCTTTCAGAAGCAAAAGGAAAATGACATGCTTAGTACATTTAATGAGATTTGGACTTCAATTGTAGTTATTCTGCCATTTCCTTTGATTAGAAAGTCAGATTGTATTTATTTACTGATGTGAAATGCACATTTCTACAAGTTTGTTGACTCGTTTTTGATGGAAAACCTTTTACATTACATTATAACTTCAACTAAGTATCTGTTTGAAAAAAAGTGATCATTTTAAAGAAATAGTCTGAAATTCAATCTGAAGTTTAAAACAAAAAATGTAAAACTCTAAATTTAGAAAGAAAGTCTGAATTTGAATTTTCTTAAAGATTTTTTAGAAAAAGTGTGAAGAAATAATCTGGCATTTTTAAAAGGTGACATTTGAATGTGTGTTCTTGTACCTTGTCTGACTTTTAAGAAAGAAAATCAGACACAAATTTGATAATTCCTTCGCTTCTTTGTGATCCCAAACATTGGTGCGTTCTAGTGTTTGTAAAGTAAGGGAATTGTTCTCTTTATATTTCAGTCTTTTGAGAGACAGAAGTAGACACTGGGAACCTTTTCCCCACTTTATTCCTTGCCTTTAAACAAGATATTTAAGAACACTTCTGAAATCCATAGTAATGGTTACTTGTAGGCATAGATTTGACTGTCATCTGCATACAGCCGTCGTTCGTCTGGCCCGCCATGACGGCGCCAGATGTCCGTTCTGCTGCAGAGCCCCTTACTGGTGTCCTCTGCTCTGATCCTCCGCGTTACAGGCTAATTAGTTTGTCACAGCTCCTGCAGCCGTCGCCTCCGGCTCCCATTCCCGTTTAATATGCCCTGAGAGCCTTTTACACGCATGTTCTTTTTACCAACACGGGAAGAGGGTGTGAAAGTCAGAAAAGAGGATGTGGAGTCCATGTTAACAGTGTGGGAGACATGACTTTTCCCACTCGTATATTGACAGACTGTCAGGCGAGGGTCAGCGGCTCACTGCAACATGTGTGTGTATGGTGTGTGTGTGTGAGTCACCAAGCTTTAGGCCGATCCCTGTGCCAGCTCTCTGTTCTGTGTCACTATTAGAGAGCTGCTCGGAGTGAACACATCATTAAACCTCAATAAAAAGCCTTTATTCACCCTGAAATTATTACAGCAACATGTGGGAAGCGAGTGTGTGTTGAGAGTTGTAAATGAGTGTGTAGGACTACGGACGGGCCGAGGGAGTTCACAAAGAGTGCTGTATTGCGGGTATAAAAGCCTTTGTATTTAGTGATATTCTTGGAAGACGTGTGTGTGCGCGCAGCGGTTGGTCCGGTCATGTCAACGTAATGAAGCATGATGACTTTTACCGTCGGTGCCAGAGAGGAAGGAGCGAGCAAGATGGAAAAGGAGAGACAGAGTAAAGAGCAGAAGGTAGCTCAGCGGAATTAAACCAAGCGTGAAATTCTTTGTTTTTCCTGACTACTCACACGGGTAGTTTGTGAATTACGGCAGTTGGCGAGCTAACAGCTAACGTGCTAGCCAGAAGGGAAGAGAGGAAGAGATGATGCATGAGAGGCGTTGCAAGTAAAGCTGCATTGCTTTAGAAAACACAGTTCGGACTATAAAGATATGATATAATGGACATTGAAAAGGCTGAGGGCTCAGCGTTGGACGATACCAATTATTTAATTTTATGCCACATGTTAAACACACACATGTTGGTCTAATGGTCATGTGTCAGTTTGTTTTGGTGTAGTAGTTTCGCTGAACCTCTGATTTCTGATATACTGCACATATTTCTGAGGGATTTGCCATAATCCTACTGTTTGTACAGCTACATCTGTTCTAAATATGTACTCTCAAAGCTCCTAAGTTTTTGCAGTCTCTTAATTTACATCAATTAAATCCATGGAATAAATTGACTTCAAGTTCTCAACACCAGAGAGAGATAGAGCTACACACACATTTAAGATCTGCGTCACAACCTTAAGTACAGGCTGGACTGGGATTTGACCGCAGCCTACGCACAACGACTGGCTGGGTCCACACACACACACACACACACACACACACACACACACACACACACACACACACACACACACACACACACACACACACACACACACACACACACACACACACACACACACACACACACACACACTCGCCCAGCAGGGTCCGGGAAGGCCTGGTTCTGGTCCGGGGTTTGTGTTTTGGCTTCGGTTCGGTCGCCATTCTTCAGCTCCGCTCGGTGACCGAAAGTTCACCTTCTACTTTCTGCTTTCTTAGGACTTACTCACCCTTTTTATATTCCCCTTTTGAGTCGTCAATTGACTCGAGACCTGACTTAGTCCCAAATCCGTGCACCTCACTCAAGTTTATCGGGGAAGTACAAGTCAAATTTTAAGTCAACTAACATCAATCTAAACCCTGAGAGAAAATTACGTCAAAGGTCTTATTTCAGTCACGTTTAAGAGCATGCATTTATATCTACTATATTAAAAAAGTATATTATTTTATATCTATTGCATATTTTTTGAAATAAATGAAATGCATTTACTGCAGTACATCAGAGTCTGATGGTTAGATTTGCCATACAATCTACTTTAGTTAACCCAATACCACCATTTGCTACTCAGAAATCTTGTAGTGCAGAGCTAGAGCTGTGGATTAAATCACCTCATCCAGGAGGCCCATCTCATCCAGGAGGCCCATCTCATCCAGGAGGCCCATCTCATCCAGGGGGCCCATCTCATCCAGGAGGCCCATCTCATCCAGGAGGCCCATCTCCCCCAGGAGGCCCTCTGCAGCTCGTCCACAGGGCTCACTGCTACAATCACATGGCAAACCAAACACACTTACAGAAATACACACCATTGCATGCTAACTGGCAGCCAGCGTCTCCCTCTGACCCCGAGGCCGTCCCCGTCATGTGGTTGTGGGAATGTTGCTGGGATTTGTGTTTCAGCGACTGCAATAACAGGGATCAACTGGGAACATGTGGACAGAATTCCAAACCCGGGGCAGAACATAGCAGAGCTTGTTTAGGCCCATTTTGATGTTCATGAGGATTAGTTTTTACTGCGTTTTTGTTAATCATTAGAGAAGACGCAACAACGACGTGTGACAAAGCTCGTTTAAGGAAGATCTGACGGTCCACACAGAACCAGAAACCCCTTTAAATAACTGGGAAGTCCATATGACTGCAATAATCATTTGTGATGTTTTTTATTTCAGGCTTGTAAACCAAAAATGCACTTTTCCCTCGTCATTTGGTCTGGTTTGAAAGGAATCTTTGACCCGGTCAAACCCTATTATTCTGAGATTTATTTTTATGTTAAAGCTTATTTAAACGTCAGTTTTTCTTTCCAATCCTGGTTATTGTTCCCTCACTTCCAAGACACATCGTTTGGCTTATTACGTCGTTCTCAAGTCATTACAATACTATACCAAGGAGGTGACAAACTTTAATACAACCTGTTTCAAATGCAAACTAGAAGGGCATGAGTGTTGCATTTCAGATCAGATTTGAGGTCCTTTTTTTGTCCTGCAGCTTGTTGCCTCCATAGGCGGTTCGGTGCGTGTTCACATTGTGCCGTGGACATGATATGTTTAATGCATGACCAGAACTTGTAGAAGAAAGCCTGTTTCTCCTGTGTTTTGTACACACACATATCCTGCTGTCCTTTTGCCCTCGTCTTTTTTAAATTTCCTGCATTTAGTGTCTGGATGCTTGTTCGGTTTGGTTGGGAGGACGGGGGACAGTTTTCATAAAAAGACAATACTTACAGAATCCTTCAGGCAAGTTCTTTATTTATTTTTTTACATCTGTGGCCTCTCTCTTACCGGTCAACCCTCTTTGCTATGAACCGATGCACCTTTTCAGAACGCTTGTCGCACGAAATTCCCGTCCACCTGTTCCTCACATTGTGTAAGCAGTAGAGCTGGGGGGTTGAGAGGCTTATGTGTGGGTGCAATTTGGAGGCAGAAACGATGATGATGAATAAATTATTTGGAAAGACCAGGACGTTTGGATTGAAAGTGTTGTGTTGTTTTAAATCAGTAATAGTAACATGGAGGTGCATCTGTCTTTCCTTAAAGCAAAAGATGGATTGTTTTAGCAGCAACTTCTAGTATTACAAAGTCAAGCAAATGCAGATGTGCTTTAAACCTGCATTATTTGAACAGCAAGCAGTGGGTGATTTCATCTAGTGCTCTTGGCCAAAGACATGTTCATTTCTATCTAGTTCAGGGTCCCTCTCTCTAGAGTCAGGTCTTTGTCAGTATTTAGTTTACATGTTGGTCCCATTAACTATCAAAATAAACCACACAGCAGGTGTAGGACTACTGGTTGCAAATAGACGTCTGATTGCATAGAAGTCTATGAGAAAATGATCCAGTTCTCACTTCATTTAATACCTCAGTAAACATTTTCCTGTTGAGTTTAAGGTCTCAATTGCAAGGTTTCTTCAATATTTTGTACACGATGGTCCCATTTACTATCATTTTACAGGATATATTATCGAAATCGTGATGTAATATAATCATCGTGTTGGATTTTGGGTATCGTAAGTGTTGTTTTTTTATTGGTTTTAAAGGCTGTAATTTCCAAGACTGTTCTAATGTTGGCCTGCTGAGTCGATATCGATATGGAAACATTTGGTCATACATTATTGAGATATTGGATTTCCTTATTATCGCGTAGCTCCTTAAAGAAGGGTCTGTTTTAGGGTTTGATTACCTTGATATTGGCGTGGCGTTGTCTGGTTCTCCTCTCCTTCGCCGGCCTCTTTCATCCTCACTTCCTATGATGTGCTTTTAATTTTCTCCCCGTTCCTCCATCTCTTCTTCCTCTCTCTCTGTGCAATTACAGCGGAGAATAAACACCACTTTGAACAGGCCGATCAGTCAGGATCCATACACAGGAAAGGGGGAACTCGCCCCATGTGTAAATCTACATATGTTATCACACAAACGCACATGAAAAATGACATTTTGAGCAATGCACAAAAACACAGATCCAGCAGTGTTTGGTGCCAGTAACGCCAGCGAGGACACGGAGTCTTTCTGAAAGAGAAATCACATAAAAAGTGTTTATTTTTCCCCTTTTTCTGTCCTTTGATGGCCAACTGGATCCATATGGGCCCCAGCGGCTCTGTTTAGCCGCTGGGATTCAAACACTTAAACTGTTTTCCACATGGTCAGAATCACAAGGTCACCTGTTCACGTTCGGATTGAAACTTGTTTACGAGGCAAGGCTTTGCATATTTAATCCCCCTCCTCTGTGTTCTCCACATCCTGCACGGTCAAAGGTTCGAATCAGGATTTTTAAATAGTTGTTATTTACTTAGTTTTTATTGCAAGCAGCATCTTTTCATGTGGCTCTTTGTCTCTTGTTTATTTTAATTTGACTCCCCATATTTTTACCAAATGTTTGGATCAAAAACCTCCAGCAGGTCACAAGTTAAACTCCTTACTCAACTTGTTGGCCGCTGACGACAAAGTTCTGGTTCTGATTTTCAATCCTGAGCTTTATCAAACGATTAAATACAATCCCATTGTAATTATATAGCAGGGAACGTCTGAGATAACACACACACACACACACACACACACACACACACACACACACACACACACACACACACACACACACACACACACACACACACACACACACACACACACACACACACACACACACACAGTGTAACCCCAAAACCACAGTTGTGTCTCCCCTCCGTCTTTACAGTCTCAATAAGTCGTCGACTTTTCTTTTGAAATCATGGAAAAAAAAGTCACTCTGAGTCGGCTTCTATTTCTTTCACCCTCTTCATCTTTTTTTTCGGGGGGGTCTTTCGCCCACGCAGACAGATGTAAAGGCGGCAGGAGCTCCGTCTCGCCCTCCATCAAACACATCCATCCATCCTACTCGAGTTGTTGTTCCGCTGCGCCGAGCAAGAGCAACAAACCGGGGGATAAAAGACGGCACGAGGCTGAGCTAAATGATTTTAGATCGACCAAAATCCTGCAGAAGAACAAACATGCATGAAGTCCTCATTCATCACTTAATTATCTTCCTATTAAATCTGCATCAAGAACCAATTTAATAAGGCACCAAACAGAGGGAATGAGCCAGAGTTAAGAAGCTTAATTTTGCTCCTTTCTAATTGCCTTTTCGTCTCTGTTTGACGTCTTAGAAAACAGGCTTTGGTGGTTTCTTTTGGATTGATTGTTAAATTAGAAGGTTTCTTTTCTGTCTGTAATGCTAGAGACACTAGACAGTGAGCTCAGCATTGCATACAGACTAGAAAATGGGGTGAATAATGAGCCTGGCTCTGTCTAAAACCAACCCCTTGAATCTTTGCATGCTTGAGTATTAAGTCGATGTTTGGTTGCCTTAAAGAGAACATATTATGCTCACTTCCAGGTTCATATTAGCAGTGCAAATGAATGCCATGCTTTAATGTTCAAAAAGCTCTTTATGTTCCTCATACTGCCTGTGCTGCAGCACTTCTTTTCACCCTCTGTCTGAAACCAGAGCCCAGTCTGCTCTGATTGGTAAGCTGTTGTGATTTTTGTAGGCCTTTGCAGACCATTTACGTGCACTAAAATCTATATAACAAACTACAGGGAAGGGAAAACCCCCAAAAACATAACAGGGCCTCTTCAAAACTGAAGTATTATGTAGAAATGTATTGGCAAAATGAAATGTTTATTTGAAAAGAAGCATTTTCAGCTAACCTTAGCTACGATTAGGAAAAAGAGGACTGAAATATAATGAAATATGAACAGAAGTTCAGCAGATTCACATAGACACTTTAGTAAACATGGAGTGCTGGATTTATGTCTCAGTTAGAGCTCGTCTCCAGTACGACTTTCCAACCCTGCCTCCGTTTTTCTACTCTTCTCTCGTGCTCCCACTTTACCTTTCTGGCTTGTGGTTTTTGGTTTCTGAAGATGAGTCAAACTTTAGTTCCTCTGGTAGCCAAGACAGACACGGTCGGCTGGAAGAACACAATCACTCTCATTAACTCCTTGCCCTCCATCTTCATTTTCCCCCTCTCTGTCTCTTCAATGATGTGATAAACATACACAGATGTGGATGACACACACACACACACACACACACACACACACACACACACGCGCACTCACACAGACACATACAGACACACAAAGACACACACAGACACGCCCACACACTCATAGAAAAGACAAGTAGCAGCCTGTTAGTGTGTTGTGAAGCTTTAATTGCTCCATTTATCTTCATGTTAATAAAATTGTGGTGGAGTCCATCTAACCTTTACTGGGGGAGACGATTGCTTTCACATGTGAGCCTGGAGCATCCTCACACACACACACACATACACACACATACATCTGACGCAACACGTGCACACACAGATACATATTTTTGAAAGGACTCCTGTGTTCTTTCTCACACAAACTCACATTAAAACATGTCTTTGGCCAAGAGCACACACACACACACACACACACACACACACACACACACACACACACACACACACACATACACACACTTTGGCATGCCGTGCCGTGTTTCTGCTGGGACAGTCCGAGGGTTGCACATAATTTCATCACTCTCTCCTCACCCTCTTGTCCCCTGGATGATCTCTCCATCTTTGTCTTTATGCTCTTCTCTCTCTCTCTCTCTCTCTCTCTCTCTCTCTCTCTCTCTCTCTCTCTTTCTCTCTCTCTTTCTTTCTCTCTCTCTCTCGGCATAACGGGCCAAACACTCTCTAGTGGGAGCTTTTATTGAAATTTCTCAGGTAGTTTTGGAGGATAATTGTTTCCTTGCTTTACCTTTACGGAATGGTTCACCCAATATAACATACATTTTATCTTAGTCCTCACCTTGCGCTCCTAGAAAAAGATGCGTATTAAATGCCAAAAGCTGTTGCTTGGGAGGATTACCTGCATCATGCACTAATTAATGCCCTTAATGTCTTAAATTAAAGTTTGTGTATTCCTTTTGCATAACAAAATACCTCTCATAGTCCTTATGTAAGGGCTCAGGGTCATTGAAATGTCCAGGTTGGTTTTATAATTTATCAAAAGTCTTACAGCAGCTGAATTCATAATGAAATGGGAGGAAAAATCCATTGATAAAGCAGTAGACTTTGCCTTTTATAACTCTATCATAATCCTTTCCTTCTGTGTGCTCCTTCAAGACCATTATTGTCCCTGGGGGGGAATTTGCTTTACAGTTGTCCAAACAAATGCCTACAGTAAACCATACAAAGCACAGGTTTCCTACAGCGTCCCCATGAATAATGCACAGCAATAACATGACATCCAGATACACTTTGGTTAAACAAACAACAGCAGATGGAACAAAGGGATCTGTGTCTATTAAAAATAATTTTCAGGAGAGTGAGGCTCCACCCTGACGGAGGCATCTGGAACTCAACATGTAAAGGATGTTGAGGGATATTATTGCATGGGTTAAAAGGACAGATGTCCTGCCTGTCTGTTTGGACAGTCAGCACACCATATTTCTAACCAGAGAACGTGGCTTTACTTTATACTGGTCTTGCAAGAGAACGCTTGTGTCTTGCTCTTACTTCTCCGATAACAGATCCAAAATGACCTAATGTGCAAAGACACTGCTGTAGTTCCTTTGTAGCCCAACGTTAGCCGCCTTTAGCTTAGCGGTGGTGAGGTGAAGTCATGTGAGCGTGCTGTAGTTCCTTTATAGCCCAACGTTAGCCGCCTTTAGCTTAGCGGTGGTGAGGTGAAGTCATGTGACCGTGCTGTAGTTCCTTTGTAGCCCAACGTTAGCCGCCTTTAGCTTAGCGGTGGTGACGTGAAGTCATGTGACCGTGCTGTAGTTCCTTTATAGCCCAATGTTAGCCGCCTTTAGCTTAGCGGTGGTGAGGTGAAGTCATGTGACCGTGCTGTAGTTCCTTTATAGCCCAACATTAGCCTCCTTTAGCTTAGCGGTGGTGACGTGAAGTCATGTGACCGTGCTGTAGTTCCTTTATAGCCCAACATTAGCCGCCTTTAGCTTAGCGGTGGTGACGTGAAGTCATGTGACCGTGCTGTAGTTCCTTTATAGCCCAACATTAGCCTCCTTTAGCCAATTCGAGTTTTTCAGATTCATGCTACTGCGCTACTGTTTACCTATTTAATAATTTTACTGTAGTACACACACACACACACACACACACACACACACACACACACACACACACACACACACACACACACACACACACACACACACACACAGTATAGTCTTTTTCAGTGTTTCACTTGGGCGAGGTCCAACTGGCAGTCTCCATCTCCACCCAAGGCAATGGGAACCAGGTTCACTTGGAGACCATTTGTGTGTGTGTGTGGGTGTGTGTGTACACGTGGATACAGCTGTCTGACAACTGCTTTCATTCTGTGAATAGCATAAAGGGGCTTCTGTGTGGGACCATCCCACCACACACACACACACATATACTCCCATCATGCAGCGTGGGCTAAGCGGTCGGTCAACTGTGGCACACGCCGGGGTCCTGACCTCTCTGGTAACCATAGCAACAGTTCCCCTCATTGGGGGGTGTTGTCCAATACAGGCCTGGGATGGATGTGTTTGCTACTGGAGGTGTGTTTTTACCCGCCAAAAAACAAACCATCCTCATCAAACAAAATAACCAGAAAACAGCTGATATTTTTAGTCATTTTTATATATGTTGAATTTTTTGTTACTCAGTCAACAGTTTCCTTTCCTCTCTTCTTCCCATTCTGATCTGTTCGATATGTACGGGGCATCACCCACTGATAGCACAAATCCATGAAGAATCTATAAATAAAAATATGGTACACACGTTGCCGAACAAATGCTAATTTAGAGAGGAGAAATGCCAAGAGGACAAAGCCGAGTGAATCTAAGTTTGGTGCAGCGTGACCCTCGTTGAGCTAGGGTGGAGTAATGATTTCATCTCTATTTGTATGATAAGTCGAAGAATGGAAGGCTGATTATAGAGTATAAAATAAATATGAGGTAAGACGATAATAAAAGATAAACTCTAGCAAAGCCGGAAATTAGATATCTCCCTCTGTCCTAACCCCAGGTTTACACAACTGATTATTGCTGGGTTGTTTAGCTTTATATTCACTGTGTTATGCAATATCAATTCAGTTGTTACATCAGAGCACGCTTAAGATGAAGGAGAGCGATATTTAATGGAAAATACAAGATAAACAACCCCAGGGTCACTAAGAATACACACAAAGGAATCACATTTAAAATAAAGAGTGAACAAGAACATTGAAACTCCCGAAATATCAACGTTAAGGCTTTTAAAAATGCGATTTCATGTGCCAAAAATAACAATAATAATAGAAGCCATTTCAATAGGTCTATTGCTCTGACTTTGTTGGGGCTCTGTTGCTAAAAATCCATCATCTAGTCTAAAACGGTGTAAATAAAAAGCAATAAAATGCAGTACAGGAGCACCTCTTCCTCAGTGATACATGCCATGAAAGATAGGGGAGTTTATCCCATTACTAAATTAGAAGAATGGGCTGAAGGATGATTTTAAGACAATTTTCTAAAGGTTTATAGACTTAACAATGAAGAGAACTATTCATTATGAAGCTACGATCATTAAGGGCTGTTTATATTTAGCGAAATGAAGAAAAAAGAGCAACCATTACTCCCAGTAACCCAGCTGAGCAGAGATCTTTGAATGTAGCCGGCGGGCGCAAATCATTTTTGAAGCATTTGCACAGAAACCTGAATCAGAGCGTTTATTGCCCAGAGGAAATTACCCAGCACGGTCTCCAAGCTTTTAATCTGCACTCAGGTTTCATTTGGTTTTGACAGTCGGGGCCCATTGTGTCTGTGAACTCCTCTGATTATTGCAAAGTCCCGCCCTCTGTCTGCTGACCCGTGTTGTGATTGGCTCTGACTGTTCGCAGCAGCGTCAGTTCAGATTAGTACGAAGACGAAGAAACCCAACAAGGCGGTTTTCCTTTTTAATCCTAAACAGTGGCTCCGGGGGCTGCCATGTTTCCTCCGGTCGTAACACCGCTTCGCACGATAATGCATGTCAACTGTCAAAACACAACGAGACTCAAGCCCAGAAAAAAAAGGCCTCACGAGACGCTGGACTAATTGTTTGGGAAACGTTGTATTTTTTTCAGCCAAACAAAGTTTCTTCTTTCCGCTGGACATTTCCTCGCATTCTGCTGCCTGAGTGCACAGATCCTCTGCTACTCTTCTTGTAGTTCGACCCGTTTGAAAGACACCAAATATCCAAAGTACACGCTGAGGATTTATACGGCGATATATTTCAAAAACACACACCGTTCCATCTGAAAATCATCAGGTGTGTTCGCGCCAAGGCCTCTGGATAACTCACAGCCTTCATAATATCCCACAACGTGAGTCGTTCTGTGAGAGTAGGTGTGAATTTCTTTTTTCCACAGTCTTATTTCTTTATTTGAAGGAGGCCTCTTCATGTCCTCGTGCGAATAAAAATTATTAAAGACCGCAGGTTTACAACTTTGAGACGCAGAAGAGACGCTGAGGTTTTGTAGAGACTGAGAGGATAAAAGCCTGTCGCCTGTTTGTTGACCGTGGTTAACATAGCAACTGATCTTGGGGATATATCCCAAAGACTTTAGGGGTATCAATCACACACACACACACACACACACACACACACACACACACACACACACACACACACACACGTGCGCGCCAAAGGGTGCCATTCGCTCGCCAACGAACAAGGTTGGCTTCGACACAGCCGCCCAACAGTGTGTGTTTTGGTGAGTGAGTTTGAGTTTTATGGTCCTGACTTGAAACAGGCCAACATTATGTTCCTGTGTGTGTGTGTGTGTGTGAGAGAGTGTGTGAGAGTGTGTGTGCGATGGAAACAAGTTTATTAGTAGGTATGAAAGCCACCCGTCGCTGTCTGGCCAGAAGGACTGGATGTGAAGGGAAGCAAATTGCTGTCAAACCCTCTTTTTTCCTCCTTTCACTTCCATTTGTTTTCCTTTCACTTTTTTCACCCGGGAAGATGGGAGTAAAAGAGGGAAGGAAGGGAGAGCGGAATAGAGGAGGAAGAGCTTCAGGAAAAAACTGAGTAAGAGGGAAAGAAGGAAATGAAAGAGTGTGATCAAGATGCAGTATTGGAGGACGTAAGGAATAAGGAGGAAGGGAAAGAAAAGGAGTTAGTGAAGAAGGAGAAAGATGGCGAGAGGATGTAAAAAGTGTGAGTGTTTTGATCCAAAAAGGTGGTTAGGATGGTCGAGGTGATGAAAGGAGGGAGAGGGGAATAAAAGAGGGAAGTAAAGGAGGAAGAGCTTCAGAGAAAAGACAGAGTAAGAGGGAAAGACTCAGGAAAACAGGGAAAGAAACAGCAAGAGAAAAGAGGGACGGAGATTTCAAAAAAGTCACAGAAGGAACTAAAAGTTGAGTAGGAAAACAAAATAGGATAAGTAGGAATCAAAAATGGAAATGAAAGAGTGAGATAAAGATGCAGGATTGAAGGACGTAAGGAATAAGGAGGAAGAGAAAGAAAAACGGTGTAGAAGGAAAAAGATGGCGAGAGGATGTAAAACCTGTGAGCATTTTGATCCACAGTCGAGGTGATGAAAGGAGGGAGATGGTTATCCCAAAGATAAATCACAGCCAGTCCTACAGGGAACGTGGACGGTATGACTTGACACACACACACACACACACACACACACACACACACACACACACACACACACACACACACACACACACACACACTTGAGTGGGTCTATAAGTTGTCAAAGCCAGCGTTTTCTGAGGCAGAATCCCGCAGATCATTGCTAACATATCAGCTTGTTTACGCTCTAAGTATTCCCAGTGTTTTCGTTGTCTTGCCCCACGGCTCTCCGGTTTTAAAAAAGACACTCCCGTGCATCCGATTCCACTTTGCTTATGACAAACATAATCCCAAACATACTTTATTTCAAAGCACAGAGAGATAAATATTGGTTGGGGTCCAAAATATGTTTTAAAGAAATGATACGAGCTCAAGTATCATACTGAGTGGGTTTCATGGATATAAGAACTTCCCTCTGATGCCATAAGTCATGCATATCATAGAGTATTACAAACTGTCACTCACACTCTGCATTGTCTTCCGTCCAAACCAAAAGAAGTGCCTCTCATATTGCTGTAGCTTACATCTATTGTTCGGGACTTTTGGCTCCGTGGTTTATTTATTGCCATCCTTTTCCAAATCAAACCATAAGTCTATTGCCAGAATTTATCTTTTTTTTTCTTGGAATGTTCATCCGGCAAAGACGTGAAACACGCCTGGAAAGCAGTGGAAGATTTGCAGTTTCAGCCCCTTTTCTTTTGTAAACATTTCAAAGTTGATCTGGTTTTAGTTGTCCGTCAGAACAGTTAATGGATGCAAAATGTTTCTTAGATAACTCTGAAAACACCAGTGGCCTTTTCTGTGGAAATCTGTACAGTTAAAACCCAGATTGGGTGAAAAACAGAGAGTCTGGGCTTATTTTCAGCAATGGAAGCTGAGTGTAGGGCTAATGTTAGCACGCTAACAGGTTTAGCAGTTTGTTACTGTCCTTACCATCTGTTTTTAGCATCTGATGCTAATGGGAAAATGGTTTGGTTAGTACTGCACAAATAAATTTTTTGACCTTTGATAGGATTATGGAGAGTTATTGGGTTACTTAAATTACTTCTGTACATCATGTATTTTAGATAAGACATACATGTATTATCAAAGTGTCAATTTGGAAGTTAAGAAACAAATAAACAAGGTCCCAATGGTGATTGAAAGATGCTAGTATGTTACCCATTTGATTTAGCATGCTAACATTATCTACTTTTTCCAAATACAGTTACAGTTTCAGCAGATGAAAGTGCCTTCTGAAAAGTTAAGGGGAACTTATGACCATTCATCCTATAGGGCGACATAAAAGTCTGATACCAAACTTCATGCAAGCTAGGCAAAGGATGTTGAGAAATGTTTCTAGATAATAAAATGGTGTTGCTTCAAAGTCGTTAAGATAGATTATCAAGAACCCATGAATGGCTGAACACTATGTAATGCCAATCCTCCCAATAGACGTCCATATATTTCAGTCTGGAACAAAGTGGTAGATCAACTGAGACCACTAGTTTCCATCCTATAGCCACGTCACTGTAAGCAATCAAACACTGAAGGGAAAACGATGACACCCCAAGAGGTCAACAATTGGCGTATTCTCTAGTGTGCAAATGCTTTCAGGTTATTGTTAAACATGGAAGAAATAAAGCAAAAGACCTGTATCCAGTTTGCTCATAATTTGGGCGTTTGATTGGAGACTCTTCCTCTGAATCCTATTGGTTGGGAGAAGCATAGGAATCTGATTAGACATGCTCCAGATTTCCTTGAGCTCTGAACACACATCTGCTGACTCAGCGAACAGGACGGCCTTTCCTCTCCAGACACTGTTTCTCATAAACCTCCAGCGCCATACCAAACCATCGGCCCCGAGAGCATCGCCAGGATGTCCTTCTTGTGCAACGGTAGCCTAAATATTGGGCAACTTGGCCTAAATGACTCTTCTACAAAGCCGCCAAAGCATGGAACACTGCAAGCCACACGTGTTTAGAAAACTCCTGCTTTTGTTATTATTTTATGGTCAATAATTGCATTTGGTTTGACTGCAGTGTGCTACTTTCTGCAGGGTTTTTGGGCTTTCGCTCCACTCCTTACCCCCTTCTACTGCACACACACACACACACACACACACACACCAGTGTCCTGCTTTTAATATAATTTTGCTAACAGATTGCATGTGTTTTGAGAATAGTCGTTATCTTTCTCTACTGGTTTTGGTGAGCATTGCCTCTCTGCAGGACCTCTGAGAGCCTGGAGATGTCGAGGGGAAACTGGGATATTGGGAAAACCATGCGTTGTATAAAAACAACCATTAAATCCCAAAAAGTCTGGGGTCTCGAGAACTATTTAAACTTTTAACATTGTCTCTACATTAAAGTTTGCAGAAGCGGCATAGCTTCAAAGTTGAGTTTTCTTGAGCGATTTTCAATTCATTCCTATGGGCGCCAGACCTCCTTTACCACTGCAGACACACACACACACACATACACACACATCAGGTGTACACACACATACCATGTCTGCACACATACCAGGCTCTTGCCCCCGAGCGATGGGCCCCTAAACATATAAGTGACTGACTGTGGGCATATAGTGGGTACCAGCTGGTTCCAATGTGTGAGGAGCACCGGGTCGCCGCTAACGACATGTCTTCTTCCATCTTTCATTAACACGCCTTCCTTCCTCCTCTCCTTAACCAAATGGTTAAATACTAAATACACACGTAGAGTTAATGGTTTGTTGGAGCCTGCTGGGATGCCAGATGGTTCGCTGCCGTCGAGTATCACAGGCTGAGAACACAAAGAGGCAAAAGTAGAAGTGAACCCGTAAAAAATGCTCATCCAACTTTGCACTTTGGAGCGTTATAACAGTTATTTTTTTCCCTTCTTTTTCGCTGGTTTGTTTGTCTGATTGTTGCCAGAATTACACAGAAACTACATGCTTGATTTCCATGAGAATTGGTGGAAGGGTGAAACATGGGTCGAGGAAGATCCCATTAAAATTTGGAGTGGTTCAGATAAACACAACATCTTTCACTCGTGGAAACAGTCTTATAGTTTCAGTCGATTCCAGCACACAGCTTTCCTGTTTTGGTCAAAAACTGACACATGAAATGGCATTAAAAGGCTTAATAAGTCAAAACACACTTACTTACGAGTATATTTCCACCAGTTAGTAAACAAACATTGTGCAATCTTAAGTAAACTGAGGAATTGATGACTTTCAGTGACACAAGCAACCAAATATGGATCCATTTACTGTATAACTGTGATTTTAACCTGTAAAGCGGCAGTTTATGGTCAGATTTTGGTCACATTTAGCAATATGTTGCCTCATAACTTGTAGTATTTGTGTGAAATGTTGCAGACCTCTGGAATGAATCTTTACGCTGCCAATCTCTCGTTGTTTTCTTGCCACCTTCAGTGTATTTGTAACTTTATAACCTACTTTATTTTCCTTCTGTGCACCGTATAATGTAATTATTTGATATGTGTGTGCTCTCTCTGCAGTGTGTTTTACTGCAGCCTGTTTTAACACTTGGACATTAAACTGCCCGTGAGCGCAGAGCACGATGTTGATCTGCTTGAAATGGGACTATAAAACATTAAAACACACACTCAGTGATGAATAATTCTCTTAAACACCACGCTGCTGTGTGTTGGTTTTATAACACTGGAGGCTTCGGCGCTTTCCTCCGTACAGTAGCTGGCTTATCCTTCCTCCTGTAATGTTTACAGCTGTGCTATAATCACTGAGAATTATCTTAATAAAACACAATTAGCCTCATATAAAAACACAACACACACACACACACTCTCTGTGCTACCTCCCAATTCTCTCCAACATTTTCTCATTATTTGACCACTTTTTTGTGCAGTGAAAACATTTAAACCTCAAACTTGTAACCATAGGGAGTCTGACTCTTTGTGATCGGTTATCTGCACCGTATATTCCAACACAGCACCATACAAATCAGTCAGCACCTGTAGCAGCAGCTCACCTTTGTTCCCGGTGTGTCCACTAGAGGGAGCTAGAGGCCAGACTCCTCTCAAATGTGCAGAAAAATGAATTTGTGCTTTTGTTTAAACATAAAAACATGGATTATACTTCCTGTTTACATTGAAGAGATTTATACAACTCATATATAGTATGAAGAAGAAGATATTACTTTATATTTAACTATAATGGTGACTTCCTTTGGCCTAATAAGGAGATTATATGGAGAGAAAAACAGGTTTTTTTGACAAAATTATCAATTTCTACTTTCTCTCTTTTTCCTGACACTTCAATTATATAATACATCCAATACAATATAAGAACAAATGATTATGATTTGTAATTTAAAACAAAGTGCAATCACATGTGTGGAATAACATATAGTCAGACAATTGCTGAAATAGGTCGATTTCTTTCTGTCTTTCGTTCCCTTTTTCTTTCCTATGTTAACCTCCTTTTATATTTTATGCTATTTTCCCAAATTGTATGAAATATATGATTTTAAATGACCATTATTTCTTACATTCAGGCATATTGTGCAGTAAAAAAATCAGAAAAATTCACTGGGAAACACTGTTTAATATCCGCCATGGCAATACTCTTTAAAATATTCAATATACTTCCCATCTTGAATAGTCTCGTCCATTCAGACGGACCGAAACATGCTGTAGTGGAGCCAGCGTTACAGGGAGTCAGCGTGAGTAATGACGGGGCATTACAGACCGCTGATAGCATTAACAATAGGGAGGGGGAGACGTGGGAGGAAAAGGGGTGATGGAAGGATAAGAGAAACAAAGAGAGTCTGGGTTTATAACTGGCCATGTAGCATGTTAGCATGCTACAATGTTCAGCAGTTTGCTACCGTTCTTCCATCTGATTTTAGCATCTGATGCTAATGGGAAAATAGTTTTGTTGAATAAAATAACGTGTTTTAAATTGATATTTTTGGGGATATTATCGTTGGGTTTAGGGATAAATTGCTCAATTGACAGAACATTAATCAACAGTTGTCAGGTCAATTCCTTTAGTGTGACTATTAAACACTGAGTTGTATTCTACAGGTCATAAATAAAGAAAGCAATGGGTTTTAGATGCAAACTGGACACTTTCACTATTTTCTTACATGGTTTAGACCAAATAATGATTACAAAATGTAGTTTATAATGAGTATAATGCATTTGCAGAGCTATAGCTGTAAGAAATACTTTAATTCTGTTATAATTAAGATTAATTTCTCTTTTTCCTCCTCTTTGTTTTTCTCTTTCACACCACGAACCGTTACGCCAGACAACTCCTCAGTGAGGAATCCAAGACCACCGCTTAATCACTCCACCACAAAACACACACACACACACACACACACACACACACACACACACACACACACACACACACACACACACACACACACACACACACACACACACACGTGTGAAGAAAGGCCATGTGGAACAGGTGTCTGAATACACAAACAGAGAATTTTACCAGAATGTTTGCACTGAAAGGTCGGCAATCGATCAAACAGGGCGTGACTGACACTCAAGGTGACCCACACACACACACACACACACACACACACACACACACACACACACACACACACACACACACACACACACACACACACACACACTTAGACACGAGTACACACTCAGAGTATTTTTACAGGTTAATTTGAGGAAATGGCAGGAGGTTGTAGACAGGCTAATGAAGGTACTGAGTCAATCCCACCTGATTGTGAGACCACACACACACACACACACACACACACACACACACACACACACACACACACACACACACACACAGTCCATGATCCCTTAAAGAATAACAGTCCTGTGGAGCGGCTCTTATACTTCATGCTATTTTACACTTATTTCCTCAACTTCTACAGTATACTTTCACCCTCTTTCTCTCCCCCCTCTCTCCTTTGTCTCCCCCCTGGAGGTAAACAGAGCCTCCTCACTTCACTTGAGTCCTATCAGTGAAAGTCCATCCCTCCATCCTCCCCCGAGAGGAGAGGGGGGAGAAAAGAGCAGAGGAGAAAAAAGGATGAGAGACAAGAGGAGCTCCTATCCTCCTCATCAGATACTGTGTGTGTGTGTGTGTGTGTGTGTGTGTGTGTGTTTTCACTGTGTGTGTTCATTCACACTCCGCACATTCCTCCCCACTAACCAGATCCCCCGGTCCAGACTTCCAGAGAGGCCCTCCTCACTGCCTGCTGCATCCCAGGAGAGGAGCTCTGACCGGGGCAAAGAGAGAGGGGAGCAGTGGGGGTGGGGGAGTGTGGAGGGTCAGCAGAAGGAGGACTGTAGGGGGTGAGGAGGAGGACAGGGTGGCGACGGAGAGGAGAAAGAGAGGGCAGAGGAGAGGAAGCTGTATCAATCATACTGAGACATTTACTCTCTCTTTCAGACTTTTTCCCCCCAAAATTGAGACATAACGGAAAAAATTGCTTGTTTTTTTTTTACATACAATCTTAATAAATGGCCTATTTTGTCATAAATATCAGTCTAATAATAATGCTGTAGATAAATAATTGATGTATGATGTATACATTCCAGATTTTCCCCATAAAATGTTAAATAGATGCCAGAAAACAATATTTCTGTTCGCCAAGAAAGGGATCATTTGTTTTCATGTCTTGTTGTTGTTGACGTCCGGTGCCAGCTTGTATCCGGGCAACACGAGAAGAAATATATCTTATAAACAACATCAGCACCACAGTGTTGCCCTCATACTATATTTTTCTGGAAGAATATCTGCTAAATAACAACAACATCAGGCTTAAATGAAACGTTTTATGAACGATTTTATGGACGAGAAACTTGACCAATCAGAGGATTTAGCATTTAACACTATAATTAAGTATAGTGTTATTTGAGAGGGCTTGCACACAAATAAGGGAACATATAGCAACTAGGGAAGTCCTCCAAGTGAGAAAAAAGGAAATTTAAAAGAACATTTTTAGACATGGATGAAATCCTAAAAATCCACAAAAAATAAACCGTTAAGAAAACAAATGAGGGGGGAACGAGGAACCTCAGAAAATAAATGAAGTGATAGGAGTTAGGTTAAAGCCAGAAAACAATGAGGGACATTTATCAACAGTCGCTGAATAATGGAAATCACTTTGGAGAATAAGAGAGGAGAATTCAACACGTCTTCAGACCGTCCTCTGAACGCTCGGGAGGATTCCAACATTTTTTTATTTCCATTTCCCTCCACGTCTTCCTCCTCCTCTTCTGCTCTTGCTCTCAAATGTTGCATCAGGCTGGCCAACCTCCCCCTGAACCCTGAGCAGCCTGTTTCCCACACACACAGCGCTACCTGAGGGACACCCCTGTGTGTGTGTGTGTGTGTGTGTGTGTGTGTGTGTGTGTGTGTGTGTGTGTGTGTGTGTGTGTGTGTGTGTGCCAAAAGATCCTGACTGACCTCGTCTTGTGAAACTGCGAATGAATGGATGTGCGGAAAACCGAGCAGAAGAAGAGAGGATGATAGGCGTCAGGGGTCTGAGAAACCTGTCTGTCTCATACACACACACACACACACACACACACACACACACACACACACACACACACACACACACACACACACACACACACTGGGTCTCAAGCCTCAATTGAGCATCTTTGCTCTTTTCCTTATCGGAGCAGAGAGGAGCAAAGAGAAGAAGGGATTCTCTTACAGCGAGGAGACAGTTCTTATCTCCTAACCGCCCCTCTTTAAGCCTCCCCCTCTCTCTCGTGTCTCCCCCTGTCTCCCCCTCTCTCACCCTGCGTTGTCCTCGGCCTCTCTGGTTACTGTTAAAAGGGCGAGAGAAAGGAGGGGAAGGGAACCATGAAGGTGGACAAAGAGACCACTTCAATTGCCCAAAAGGAAGCTCTGTTTGTAAGTGTGTTTACCCCCCTCCTCCTCCTCTTCTTCATCCTTTTCTCCCATGATGCTGTTCTGTCTCTCACAACACTCATCCTCTGTCCATCTTCTCGGTGTCTCCTGTCTCTGTGCTTGTTGATTTCTGTCTGAAAACTTCAAAAAACATCAAATCATATCCTTTTTTTTTACGGCAAAACGAACCGTTTTCTTATCAGGTGTCGATGGATTTGATTTAGGAGAAGACACTTGACCTACCTTGTAAAGTCAGACCTATAAAATGTTCTCTGTGGGGAGAAAAAGCTTTGGCTTGACTTGAGTTTGATGCATTATTGATGACTGAGGGTAATTCATTTGTAGTTGTCTGGTTGAGGCTTGAACAAGGGCTATTGGTCGATTTCTTCCACTGATTGTTGGTTGAAAATAGCTAAATATCTGCCTCTCTTCAGCTGCTAAATGCTCCACTTTTTCCCCCTGCTAGCATCCAGCTCTGTCTTCTTTCCTTTGATGCTATAGAGGAAGTAAGAAGTGAGTTCCTCTGCAATATTTCTGGTGAAAACAGCTGCCTTCCTTAAATATGATTTATAAAAAGTGATGTTTGTGCACCTGAAAGTTGAAATGTTGAGTTGAAAGATACTTAAAAATACTCAAATTCTACTTAACTTCATCGTGGCATGAAGCAGGAGTATGGGTACTATGCTTATGTGTCTTTCGCACACTCTTTTTGATGGGATCTGTCATGTAAAACACATTTACCACCAACAAACAAGTGTGCATTTCTGGAGACAATGGTAAACTTGTTCTTGACTTTATCAGCTTCACTGACTCTTTGGTGCTTTCTGAATTCTAGGTATTTTAAAGCAACTTCAGACTGTATAAATGGTAAGAATAGCCCTACATCTTTCTAGTAAGACTTGGTGACGTGTGGATTGAAATCGGTGACCATTTTCTAAATGAAATACGTGGCTTAGTCACTGCAAGGGGTTCGTTCAAATTGGTGGGAGTGAACAGTAAGAAGCCGTGTAGGTCTGGGGAGATTTGTCATCAAAATTCCTGAATCATGAGTGTAAAGACTCGGCTTATTACCAGGCATTAAAAATGTCACCTTTGTGACAAACAACACCTTTAATTCTGCTCTGATCCGACCGCAGAAATACCCCTGATTGAGTAAAGTGCCACACAATTAAGGGGAAACTTTGGGTTTGTTTTGGACCAATTAGGGCTTCTTGTTAAATATGGACCGTACTGTAAACGTGGTGGAACGCTCAGAGTCAGGCGTTCGTTACGTGTCTGTCATTTTCATGCCGACGAGGAGAAGAAAAATGTGTGTTTTTAATGTCCATTCATGTGCCTTGCTGTGTGTGTGTGTGTGTGTGTGTGTGTGTGTAAGTGTAAGCAAAAAGGTCCCCTACCATGTACAGTAAAGGCAGCTCCCAGAGCCCACTAATGATCCCCTCAAGGCTTAATGGTGCCAGTTAACACGAACACATGTCTGAGGTCACACACACACACACCCACACACACACACACACACATTAAACACCCTCAGGGGCACCGGAACACCAAATCCCGCTAATACACATTCCGACATACAGCAACATTCAAAATGGGTCAAAGGTCACAGCCGTTGGCACCTTGTATAGGGTTTTACAGCCACACACACACACACACACACACACACACACACACACACACACACACACACACACACACACACACACACACACACACACACACACACACACACACACACACCCAACACACATTTTCTTAATCTCTTTTTTTTCTCCATATTTCCACCTCTCAGCTCTTTCATTTCCCTTTATTTTCCTCTGTCTCTCTCGGTGTCACACACACGTACCTGTAAGGTATTGTTTAAAAGCAGTGTGTGTGTGTGTGTGTGTGTTGTCAGTAGTGTGTCCAGGCCGGTGTTTTACAGTTCTGTTCCCATGGCTTCACCGTCACAGAGCGAGGGCCAGCAGCAGCAGTAGCGGCGTCGTGCGGTGCCATGGAAAATCACTCTGTCGCTTCCTCTGACGGAGCCGAGGATAGAGGGTCATACCTGCAGCTTTGTGGTTTCATTTAGCAGAGATAGGTGTGTTTCTGGGTTGGAAAACAGCTCCTTTTTCCTGCAGAACCTCCTCCTAGCCTTGCATCAGTCGACAACCTAGAGAAACTAGCCTCACATCTTGGATTTTACCATCTGTCTGTGCTTCTATATATTGGTTTTCCCACCATGAGCACTAAGAAGGATCATCGGTAACCCTTTACAATAAGACTACCCTTATAAAGCATTCATAAAGGGGTGTTAATTAGGTTGTAATCACTTTATTAATTATTAAGAACCATTTATAAACCAGTTCTAACATCGTTTTCATACATCAACACAGGCTCACTATTTGGCAAGATGACTAAGCCTCATATTTTCTACCTAGCTTCCTTCCTGTTCTTCATCAGCCAGCATCCTGGGTATCTGATGTTTAGTGAGTTGATTCTCCCCCCATCCATCTTGATGTTTCTTGGCATCAGTAAGCTAATATAAAGCAGTACAGATAAAAGTGGGCTCACTATTTGGCAAGCAATCGGTCCCAGTTGCCCTGTTTGTCTCTCGTCTTATAAAAGCTTCTTCATGATTTATAAAGTGTTCACAACTTAATAAATAAATGATTTACAAACTATTCCTAAATCCTTTATAAGGGTAGTCTTATTGTAAAGTGGTACCGGATCTTCTGTGCTGTAGTTAGTCGAGTTGGGTCCATTTCTCCCAGTGCTTTCTTGTAATGTTTGATATCCTGACTGGTCATCGATGTTGCAAGACAAACTAGCATTGCCCCCTTCTATACATTTGTTTGGCATTGGTTTTCCACCATGAAAGCCAACGGAAGATGCTGGTGTTGTTGTGATAAACTACGTCTGAAAAACTAGCTTCTCTTTCATTCTGATGTTTATCGGTATATTCTACTTGAAGCTCTCCAAGCGGACGCAAATGAAGCACTACAGCACTGTCTGACAAGTTCAAAAAGATGCGTACATCAGGAACCTGTGCTTACGGCGTCAAAAGGCTGTATAAACAAAGCTAGCAATAGGTTGTTATGAACGGTCAAAAGGAGCTTCTGGTGTCTGAAAAGTCTTGCGCAATTACTGCCGAGCCCAGGCAACATAAAGCAACGGACTTCTTGGGAGACCTTCCAGACCAAACACAAGGGAAAATCACTATATTTGATGGAGTTTACAAACATTTTTGAGGTAGAAGGGACTGCAAAAACAACTACAAATTCACTTTTTTCTGCACCTAGTAACAGCATTACTCACCAGGTAACAGCAATCCTCTACAACAAGCCTTCTATTGGCAATCGATCCAATGTGAAAATCCAAAAAGGAAAGGAATAATAAGGTCTGGAGAAGTGAACTCTGTTACTCCACTGCTGTATCGAATTACAAAGCAGGATTATCAAAGCCCTGGAAGACGTTGTAACATCCCCAGTGTGATCAATAAAACCATTCATAAGCTCCCGGAGCCACTTTTATGACTCATTCTTCCTCGAATTTATTCTTTATTGGTCTACTTATTATGCAAAATTGCGGGAAATGTACAGACAATAGACATTACTCAGCTGTTTGTTATGCACTTCATTAGTAGCCGCAGTGCTTTAATGGGAAATAATAACAACAATGATAGCGTTCCAGTGAGGGCAACAACTGGTTTCTGACTTACAGTTGCCCCTTTATCTGTTAATGGGATGTAAATGCTGTGTTATATAAGAACAAATGGGTATATATACTTCACAAATAGTGGAAATGTTCATACCTTAAGTCAGGATAAAATATCCAAAGAAGTCGACATAAGAAACCCACTAGCTGCCCAACATTTAAACTATTTTTCTACAACCAGAGACAGTAATCTGAAGCCCTATGAAGCTGCGATATCAACCCAAAATAGATTTTATTGTTTCTGTCATAAGTTTTCCAGCTATGTGGAGGTCAGAGGTGTGATTCCTGTGTCCTCCTCCATCATCCTGAGCGAGTTTCCGAACCCCTCCGACTGGACGAGACTCGGTGTATTTGAAGTAGAAGTGGAAAGGAATCAGTTGAACCTCTTATGTCTGGAGCAGATGTGCGGTTTCTTTGTATTTCATATCAAAACGCTGGAAGCTGAGATATAAACCTCTTAACGACGATGTCATTGGCCCCGTTTAAAAACCTCTATCGAGTCCAAGCAGCCGTATCTGTAACATCATTTAGATCCACTCTTTTCGTACCGATACTACAGATATTAACCCCATTAATTTCACAGATGTTTCCAGAGGGGGGGAAAATGTTTAATATCAAACCCTTTGGAAGCGGGATCAAGCGGTGCCGGTCTATCGCCGAGCCCTGGCGCGCGCTGTTAAACGATCAATAAAATTATTATAAGGATCATTTCAGTCCACCTTTCCAGGGCTGTGATCTCCTTTTTCATGGAGGAACTGAACGCTATCAAAGGCTGCACTATAGGATGGAAAGGGCTTCTGAGAAACGCACTGTTTTCCCCGCCGTTCACCGTCACCGGGGAGTTTATTTTCCTGTATCGCTTGATCTCTAAATCCAATCTTGCCCAGTTTTTATGATCCATGACCCTTATATGCTGTGTATTAACCCCCGAACACAAGACTCACTTTTCCTGCTTTTCATATTTTTAAAAGCAAATCCATATATTAAGTTTTCTTAGATCATTTGTAGTCCAAGCAGTGAAATAAAACAGTAGATATTTGGATTTTCATTCAATAAAATCCAACAAGAAGAGACAAAATGAGTGCTAATTGTGTTTCCCTGTTTGGGAAATCTGCATTTTTCCAGTGTATATACTGGGTGAGATGGGACAGCGATGCGATGGGTAGTGATGAATAAATAACAAAGTAGGATTTGCATCGTTAGCTGTTTTTTTTACACACCGAATCTGAATCATATTTGAGCTGATCGGTAAATATGGAGGATTGGATTCTGGTTCTGACTTCCTAAAAAAAGTTCTTTTCACTATGGTCTAGTTGCCATATTGAACCCGGAAGTGTACCCCAAAGGTTTGTTAGGAGGGGTCCCCAGCACATAGAAACAGCCTGATGCTAACCTGCATATGTTGGCCAGTTTGCACAGTTAGCATAAATTAGCATTAGTTAGCATATACAGCAATAGCTAACAAATCTCTTGGCAGATTTGGACAATTTTGGTGTGGTTTTGGAAGTTATTGAGGATGCTGAGTCCATTTCTGACAACTTTAGGATACAATATAGCAGTTTTGAGTCAAAATCAGTCCAATGGGAGTAGAAATATGACCACTTTCTGGTTAAAAAATTGGATTCAGACTACTGTTTGCAATCAGAGCTAGACTGGAGCGGCACGGTCTGAATATGCGTTAACGTCCTTGACCGTGAAACTGAAACCCAAAGCGTCTGTGAATCCCTGCTGCTTCCACAAACATTGTTTTCTCTTGGTTTGAAAATACCTGCAAGAAGCGTTGGGAAACCACACCAGCAATCAAATGTAGTTTTGTGTTTTCTATACGAACTCTGGTTTGATGGATGATAAAGGCAGCCTATTACTCTCATGGCTTCACTTCCCGGTGTTTTGGATTAGCTGGTGGTCCGCTCTTCATCCGTGATTTATAAGCAACTCCAAAGCCAGAGTGAAAACAACCAGTACGATATAGATTTCACGCTAACGGAGAAATACGAGGTTTAAGAGTTACACTCTCGAACGGCGGCCCAAATGCGATAAACACCAATCGGGCGTCTCCGCCTCACTGACTGATTTTTACAGCGTTTTGGCGCGTTGTATCGCCCTTCAAATAACCCCCGGACATCAACTGTAGTCTGGTCTGGTGTCACGAGTGAAACCCAAGTCAGGTTTTAGGAGTGGAGGTATTTCTTCTCCTAACGGTGCTGTCTGAGGCAGTGTTCCCCTCCAAATAACCCCAATACGTGAATGGTTTTACCATCAACAAGTGTGTGTGTGTGTGTGTGTGTGTGTGTGTGTGTGTGTGTGTGTGTGTGTGTGTGTGTGTGTGTGTGTGTGTGTGTGTGTGTGTGTGTGTGTGTGTGTGTGTGTGTGTGTGTGTGTGTGTGTGTGTGTGTGTGTGTGTGTGTGTGTGTGTGTGTGTGTGTGTCTTAGATAAAGAGGGAAATGGAAGAAGACCACAGAGAGTAACTACAGAGAAACCGATAGAGAGAGAAAGAGTTACACGGGTGATTGGAAGACCTAGACAGTCAGTGTGTGTGTGTGTGTGTGTGTGTGTGTGTGTGTGTGTGTGTGTGTGTGTTTTTGTCATTAGTGTTGAAGGGTTATTATGGGTTCCCAGACTGACTGGCCACTGCTGTAACAATGTGCTCGTACATGTCTGTCTTTCATTTTCTTTCCTTTTTAATATTCACCTTTGATTCAATACCTTAAAAACCAAGTTAGAATTTAAATTGTTTGTCGATGCAACACTTTAAACATACTCCATTACAAGTAAATATTCTGTGTTTAATGGTGTACACAAGTTCTTGTATAGTGTCATTTAGGATTAAAGCCTCCAACACACACACTTTAGCTCCGACAAATACTCAAAGCCCTTGAATTGGAACTCGCCACATAAAATAGTCCCCAGCAACAGTTTGACTGGGGATGACTCAGCCTTTTAAAGAGAGATAAATGGCGGCCATATTGAAAGGTATAGAGGGATGAAAGTATTGAGGGGTGGGATTTCATGTCAACGTCGCTTAAAGGCTGACAAATACGGGACTTTTGAGGCCAATACAAAAATGATCATGATGATGTTTTGAGGTAAACCTCGTACTAAATTTCGACTTTTTAAAATGTCCCACTATCTTCTCATTATTCTAAATCCTTCTTCATGTGGCCCTAATCGTCTTCTTTTAAATATTCACACTTTTTTCTCCCAAAATATGGAATTTCCAACTATTTGTGAAACATTCCGACTTTTTCCTAAAAAAATCTGACGTTTTTTTCAAATTTCTGATTTTTTTCCTAAATGTCGACTTTCAACAATTTCAGGTTTTAAAAATAATTTGATCCTTTTGTCTGCTTTTAAAAATTAACATTTTTTCCCTTTCTATTTTCTTTTTCAAACTTCTGATAAAAATGTCAACTTTTTGATTTTCCGATATTTAAAAAAAATGTCTGACTTTTTTTGTACATTTGAAAAATATCCCACTATTTTCTCTTCATTCTAAGTCCTTCTTCATGTGGCCCTAACATTCCTTATACAATTTAAGATGAATAAGGCCTAATATATGCTCTGTTTTATAGCAGGATGTTTTGTTTTTACTCTGTGTCATGCCGTTGCTGGTAGTGGGAGCCATGTCTCCTTTTCACACTCCAGTCTCTCTCACTGTGCGTCGTTTACTCCTCTCGATATATCTGTTTTGTAGCTTTCGATCTTTGCTCTTAGACTTTTAAATTATGTCTCGGCCTGTCTCGGGGTTTCTCTGTATCGTCTCTGCGAAACAGATTGTGAAAGGCCACTGGCTCGCTGTTAAAAGGGGAATCGCTGCTGGAAGGAGACACTGGGAGATCAAGCAAAAGAAGGATGAGAGAGAAGTCATATGGACGGGTTGATGACATGCTGGCCTGAATTATGAAAGAGAAGATGAAACGGGGTGGATAAAGAGTCGGAAAGAGGAGAGACTTGGGGGAAAAGATGAAAATGGGGGGTTTGGAAGACAAAATGATGGTAGGACGAATGAAAACCCTTTTAAACACTCAAAGAAACCCATCAGCCAGTAGTTCACACTGATGTGGATTTTAGACGCAATCCTGAGGCTAGTTCATGGGCCGAGAAGAATGTCCATTTGGTCCAAACAGGGCTTTATATAATGGACAGAATATGTGTGTTTTGGGGTCAGGGAGAGGTTCATGTACTCGGATAAGCCGCCCTCATAGACAGCCTTGCATGAACTGGGGAGTAGATCCAGAATTTACTGGAAGGATATTGTATATTTACACTGCCATCAATGAGGCTGATGGCTCATGTATTAGTGGATTGTAGATGTGGAAATAGTTTGAATTACAAAAAAATATATCTAAGTAGATAACAATGGGAAATTGAGAGGATTCTGGATGGTTGGTTGGTTAGTTGCTTATTTGGATGGTTAGTAGTTTGGTTGGTTGGATGGATGGATGGTTAGTTGGTTGGTTGCTTATTTGGATGGTTAGTAGTTTGGTTGGTTGGATGGATGGATGGATGGTTAGTTGGTTGGTTGCTCATTTGGATGGTTAGTAGTTTGGTTGGATGGATAGATGGTTAGTTGGTTGGTTGCTCATTTGGATGGTTAGTAGTTTGGTTGGTTGGATGGATGGATGGTTATTTGGTTGGTTGCTTATTTGGATGGTTAGTAGTTTGGTTAGTAGTTTGGTTGGTTGGTTGGATGGATGGATGGTTATTTGGTTGGTTGCTTATTTGGATGGTTAGTAGTTTGGTTAGTAGTTTGGTTGGTTGGATGGATGGATGGATGGTTAGTTGGTTGGTTGCTCATTTGGATGGTTAGTAGTTTGGTTAGTAGTTTGGTTGGTTGGATGGATGGATGGATGGTTAGTTGGTTGGTTGCTCATTTGGATGGTTAGTAGTTTGGTTGGTTGGATGGTTGGTTGGATGGTTGAGTATTTGCTTATCATCTAAACATTAATTTACTCATTAACAAAACACATCTGAGTTATTATTGTAAATCAATGTGAAATTGACTTTTTGAATTGTATACTCAGAGAAATCGTTCCATATTTTCTTCCTTGGATAAAAAGATGAATGGCATTCTTATTCCTCTTTATAAGACACTAAGCCTAAGCAGTAGATGGCTAGCATAGCATAGCTTAAAGCTTCTGTACACTTTGCAGCTCTATACAAATGTCGCTTAACTTCCTCTTTTTCTTCCAACATAAGAGTCCTAATTCATGCTGCTGCTGAACATATTAATCACCTGAACACATGTCGATTTCAGGGGTATGGGCAATCAAACTGCAAGGGTCAGAGGAAGCGAATAAAACTGTTCCTGCGCCCTGAAGGTCCACTTAAGCAAGGTGTTTAATATTTCTAGCAGCAGAGAACTGTAGTTTGTTCTGGGCTGCTATGGTGTGAAAAATGTCTATGAATCCGAGGGTGAAACGCTGGGTAAATCCATTTTCTACATTTTATTTGGTGTGGATGTAGGCTTGTTTGTTTAACCACCAGGTCACCTTCATGCCTACGTTTTTAAAGCTATGAACTCCAGCCAGATCTTTTATTTTTAAGGGTTTTAAGAAGTTTTTCTCCCCTGATGACTAACCAAGATTTCATACAGGATGTCCAAAAAGGTCCTCTATGAGACTTTGGCAGCGGCTCGGCGTTAACATTTGTTAGCAATGCTAGCCCGAGCCAATGGGGAACAAAACCAATTCTCTCAAAATTACATGCAAGCCGTTCCACTCGGCTCCATAAGCTGTAGTGAGATTTGAAGAGAAGGAGAGCAGTTTGGACGGATTCGTGTTTCATTTTAACAGAAGTGGCATGTTCCCTCGGTAGTTCTCAGAAGTCTGCTGCCAAATCCTGCGACACAGGAAAGAAAAGTTATGTCTCATCGTTGAGTTGGAATAAGGCTCCACAAGTTCTGCCCCGCTACCTTTTGAACTACATGGGAGAAACAGCGGGAGAATGTTCTGGTTAAAAACAGAGTAGTTACATTTTATGTTCAAGATGTGTGATCTTCACGGCGATAAAATTTAATCTGAAGATCATGAGAAAAAGAAGTACCGCTTAACTTGCGTGCCTTTTTTCTTCCAGGATCTCAAGGCTTACATTTTGGGGAATTGCGGCTTCTGATTGCGACACGCATCCATGGAAACTTAACTGCTGCAATAACATGGAGGCCTTAATGAGCTTTTCGCATGTCTCTTTTTTCTGTCTGTTTCTTATTTGGTTACTGTACGGGTAACACATCACTTATCCGCTTAATACAATTAGGATTCAAACGGGGCTTTTAATACATGGATATACATTTGGTAAAGTGACCAAGGCGAGTTTATTTATAAAGCACACAACCCATTTTAGACACAAGGTAACTCCAAGTGCTTTAGAAAAATTTTTGAAAGCATGAAGACATGAAATACAGTAATATGTCAAAAACTCAAGGTGATTTAATAAAGTCTGAAAGCAGACACAGATGGAAGCTGGAGTCAAACCCAATTGCGTTTTGAAGTTTTCCCCACATCTCCTTCCCCAAAACTTCCCGTCTGGCTTTCCTTTGAACAGTATCAAGTCCCAAACCACCTACTGAGAGTCGCCTGATCAGGATCTGAGCTTGTTTAGCTCCAGCTAACCGCGCGGGCACGTGGTTTGACAACACGTCTCCTGCGACAGATCGCTTGTTTATTGCCAAATAAACAGCGTGGTATAAAAAATAAACTCCCGTTGCGTGCGCTCTGAGACAAAAGGGAAACGGTGTCAGCATCTGGTTGTTGTGTCTCAACTGTGACATAAAAGGTCTGCTTATGGTTCTTGTATTTAGTCTCTCATCGGCTTTTGAGGGCTGGATCTCGCCATACCTGTCAGGAAATGTGTAAACCTTCAGATAAAATGTCACTACAAGAGCAGGGACAGGAACCTGGCGTTTGTTGTGGGTTCAGTCGTTGACGCAGAGAGAGATGTGACTTCAGTTATGCTTGTTTCGGGACAACAATTGCACATATTAAACATGAAGTATTGTGAAATGCAGAGACATTGGCTTAAAATTGGTGCTTTACAGACCTAAAACATGTTTATTTTGTAGAGGTTCTACTAATAAAATCACACCATGAACATTTTTGGAGTGAAATTAGTATATTTGTGGAATTATAATAAGAAATATGACTCAAAATGATGAATCCTGACTATCAAATGAATCACAAGGCATCAGAATAATTGTAAATAGTTATCTTTTCCGGATCGTACTGGCCTTGGATAGGGAGAACCAATGATGCCGTCATTGTGAAGCTTACTGGAAATTGAAAATTGAGTCTTAATGTTGTAAATACAGGCTTCCCCTTAAAGTATTTAAACACACAGCTTTTATTTATCTTAAACACAAGAGCCCTCAACATCCTGTGTTGTCTTTAAACCCTCAAGTTCACCAAGGTCTGCTGGCAGTGACTGATGGTGTTGCAACAAGCCGGGTAATTTCCCACGTAAAACACACACACTGACGGATATAAAAAAGTCATCGGGTCGCCACGCCATCACCGCCGTGACTTTGCGCCATAAATAAGATGCCGTTTTGCCTGAATTTCCATTGACTTTTACATGCAAATGTGGAAATGATATCACCACACGCACATTGTTACACCCTTGACTATCACTAGAGAGAGAGAGAGAGACACACACACACACACACACACATGTACACACACACACATCTGCCTGGCACATTTCTATTGTTTCTTTTCCCAAGCCGTCTTTCATCCTGCCTCTCGTCCTCTCCTCCGTTCATCTGATGAACATCAAGAGCTGGTTCATGGAAATGTCATCCAGAGAGAGAGAGAGAGATCCCAGCATCAGGTAACAGAAGTCCTGATGGCTGCACTTAAGATGATTTATTAAGTTTACTGAATTATTCAACACATCGCTGTAGCCGTAAGTGAGGGTCATGGTTCTGACTCATTTATAAAGCTGAAACTGTATGAAACAGGAAGTACAATCATAAAAACACATCTGCTTCGGTTAGTCAAGTTACATCCGATTCACCCCGGAGATGAGTTAGGGTGTTCTCGATAAGTTGCATTATATTTTTACAGTAAGTGACGCGTTCACAGTAAATTTACTGGCGGACAAATGGGTTCACGGTTACGTTTTTTGTTGTACATTTCAGTGTGTTTCCACCATGTCGTCACATGATGGCCACATGTTTCAGTTTGATGCAGTTTGAATAATGATGTGCTAAAGATGCGCGTCTATGAGCTGGTAATGGGTTTTGCTTCACGTTGCACTGCTGGTATACTGTGTTCATACTTTCCTGTTAGGTTAATTAGACAAACTTCAATCACTCAATCACATTTATTTATAAAGCACATTTACCCGAGTGCTGCACAGAACAGAGCAGGTAGCCAACACAGCCTTTCATAGAGTAATAAATAAAAGGAACATCGAGTACAACAAGGAATTATCAGCCAGATAAGGAGTCGAATGCTGGAGAACAAAAGTATGTTTTCTGCCTGGATTTAGCAGTCGATCTGATAGGGAGGGGTGAAGCTTTTCCACATGTCTTGCGGCAGCAGAAAAAGAACGCTTACGTTTGGAGCGTTAGCCGTTAGCCGACCTGAGGGGCCTGGAGCTAGAACTTGATGTTTGGCAACTGAGAACCCTTGATTCTGATCGGATTAAATTTTGTAGGGATTTTCACTTCTAGCAAGGCTGCATTTTCCAAATATCGGGAGAATTTAGAACATGTTGATCATATAGTAAGGGGACGAAGTCACTGTAATGAAGATTGGTTTATGAAGTACTGTTTTAAAGCCTCAGGTCTTAGCTTCTTGACTTCATCAGTTCTTGGTTTCTTGAGTCCTTGAGTCCATGGCTTCTTGAATCGTTTGCTTCTTGAGTCCTTGGCGATTGGTGCTCGCCATTGTGGAACTACACTGGACACGAGAGGATGCACCTGAGTAAAAAACAAACATACCTGTAAAGTTGTGGTGATCAAGCTACGTTATGCCCTCCGTTTGAATCCGATCTCAGCTGCCGCATGCTGACGAAAAAAATGCTCTTTTAGTAACAAATACTTGAACTTAACTTAAACCCGGGTAGCCCATGTTGCCGTTGCTCAACAACACATCTGGATGATCTGCTTCCAATCCCACATATGTGTCCCCGATCTGCTTTTAAATGACATTTTAAAAAGTAAAATTTGTATAAATTGTAACCAACAGTGTCCAGAGGCAAACATCCCTCCATCAGCAGGTCGCTGAAATGCATTAAACTGGAATCTGGCTGTAGTTTGTGGTCCCATTTGTGGTTGGTTTCACATCAGCTTTTGTTTGCACATAGAAAAGACAAACCAACAGTTCATGCATATTGATGAATAACCCCCTCTGCTGCTCCTTCAGAATAAAAGCACCCCATGGGGAAGGTGATGACAAGAGAAAGCAATGTTGGAAAGCATACTTGTTTGAGGAACGTGTTTCTCACACACAAGAAGGGACGGCTTTTTGCTTTCTAGTCATCTTAATCACCTAAGGCCGATCAGATGAACCCTATTGACCTCTTAAAGTACTCTACAAGCGATCTGCTGACACCAAAAATCCCTTTAGGTCCAATCGGGACAGCCTGCCATACTTCATTACCGTTAATCACACACACATACCAATGCACGGAACGATCACACACACTTCAACGGTTCCAAAATGCTTCTCAAAATTGTGTATACTCTCGCCAGCCCATGCACACACACTCGCCCTCTCTGGGGGTGGAATCAGAACATTTGGCTGAACAATAGACAGAATTCAGGCGCTGTTGTCTCGTTGATGTTTTACTGACACACACACACACACACACACACACACACACACACACACACACACACACACACACACACATACACACACACACACACACACACACACACACACACACACACACACACACACACACACACAATTATTCTGATGATTTACTGGTAAGGCTTGGGGTCGTTGTTGTCGGAGAAATATTTGACAGCAAATAAACACGTGTTTGATCTACAAAGCAGGGCTGTGTGTTACCACTGGGAAACAACGCCTTTGTTCTTGCGCTGCGGAAACATTGCGGCGGCACTTAAGACATTATCCTCATTAAGTTTCCACACTGCTTCTCCCAGGAGCGTTCACATACGCACAATCATCTCATATTATCTGTGAACCCCGGCTTGTGAACTTACACGATGTTTTGTTTCTTATTTAATTACCAGACATTGTATAACAACAGGGGTCGGACTCCTTCTTGGAAATACATTACCCAGAATGCTGTGGGAGATGTCAACATGAGGTGTAATGTTGCACTGCAGTCTTTTGAAGTCTATTTGAGTTTTATGCTGTAGTTTGAGAAGCTGGCTGCATTGCTTTTTCATAATGTACTCATGGATTTACAGATAGCTGTTGATAGATGACTTTATTTCGGTAGAAAATGTAAAAACTTGATGATCTTCAGGCAAGTTTTGGAGTTTTAAGAAGCATGTTTTTCCACTACAGTGGATTTTTGGATGTCTAAATGGATGGAGTACATGTTTTGGAACAGAAAAAAGGTTAAAGCGTACTCTGCAGAGAGAAAGAAGGATGCTAAGAGGGTGGAAAAATGCATTTATTCACAAGAAATAAACCGTATTCCATATTCCCTGTTAGAGACCTACTGTAAAACCGTTCTGACATTTCTCTTGGAAACAAGAGAAATGTCAACTATTTTTGGTATTTCTTCAAATAAGAACCCACTTATACTATTACTTGGAAAAACACCAGAGGGAACAAAGATTCTTACTTATTCCCTGGAATAAGAGAAGCAGATATTGAACATAATGCAAGGAATTGGTCAAACAACTTCTGGTGAATGGCTAAAATACCGTGAGAATAAAAAACGCTTCATATAAAATAGTTTCTACTTGACTCAGAGACCTGCCTGTTACACATTTGAGGCTCCAGATTCCCAGAGTTAATCACAGTGTGAGGTGGCGGAGATGTGAGGCTGAGAGAGAGAGGGGAGAAAGGGAGGAAAGGCGGAGAGAGATGGAGGCTGTGTGAGAAGGAACCGGGTCAATTAGTGAACTTGAACTCCGGAGGTCGGCGAGGGAGAGTTCACAACCTCTCAGGAAGGTCACAACCTCGCCGTTTACTCAGCCAGGAAGACATACACACACCATCTCAAACACATACACACACACATACACTCACGGCACAACATGGAGGTCAGAGTTCACGGGTTAACTAAGGGAACTAATAGCAACTGGAGGGAAGGAAGGAGAGAGGAGAGAGGAGTTTTCTAACCTGCATCTGGCCTCCAGATGGTTTGTGAGTCATCCCTGGGTTAGACACACACACACACACACACACACACACACACACACACACACACACACACACTCACACATAGAGGAGCAGTTTTGACTTCCCCCCGCTGAGACTAGATCATTCCCAGGTTGGGTCGATTCGGGGGTAAAGTCGACACCTGACTCTCTCCCTGACAAACACATGTACACACACATTCCCCTTGCAAACAAACACGACTACATCGCCCCTCACAAACACATTCCTGACACATGTTTGCACAAATCGTTCTCACACACTCACACACACAGATACATGGAGAAGCACCTGAGTCATTCCCCTGCCAGCGCAGAGTTCACGCGGAGGCTGGCGGGTAAGAATGATGCTCCCAAGTGTCAGAATAGAAATGAGAAAAGAGTGATATACGTGCAGAATATATGGAAAGATCGGAACATATATGGGATTAATTTGTACGGGAGAAAAGAAGGAGTACATAAAATAGATTCTGACAGGTTGGAGAAACCTGACCATGTTTTTTGGGCAGCACGGCGAGTGTGTGTTATCTGGGGAGACACACTGAGGCCGATAAGAGTCCCTCCGGTTCATGAACTCCTCACAGTGAGGGTCAGATTGTTCAGATTGTGCTTAACAGCGTTGGCCATCTTTAAGCGGTCTGGGACATTTGAAGCAAAGAATGGAAAGATTTTGAGACGTTGTAAACAAATTGAAAGCATGATTGTGTTTGGGAATGATGTCAATCTCTGAGATACTACAACAGAATGAACTCTTAAGCATGTAGGTAAATCTGATTGGTGCTCATGGTTTCTCTCCTAACTTACTGACTGAGTTGTGGGGATTTTAACCCCTATATCTACTGGCAGCATGTCTCTACTTGTGGAATTTACCCGGCAACTAATTGAGACCTTGGTTAATTGCTTTTTAATTCTAGTCCTACAGATTTATCAGGACAACAAACGGTAAAGGAAATGGAAAATTGTGGCAAATATGCATTTTGCAAGTAGAAAATGCTTAAACTGGAGTCACAAATAAGATGCTTATGTGTACAAGAATTATTGTGAAAGCATGTATTAGTCAGAGGTTGGATCAGTGAAGTGCTGAAATCCCGACAATGACTTCCACCCTGCTGCGTAGTAACCGGTGAATCAACCCTGACTTCAAAATGTTTTCCGTGCCTTAATGACCTCAAGAAAACAAGTTCATTTGTAATCAGATTAACTTTAAAGTGCTGTTATGCGTCATTAGATTATGAGTAAAAACCTGGATCGGATGTTTAGGAAGTACGAAAGATAAAACGTGATTGTTTGTTTGTCTTTTCGGAGAATACACTGTTTCTTTCTGGCCAAAAGTCACATGAGAGAGTTGATACCACTCGAATGTTCATAAGCTTAATATGAAGCTAGAGAGCCAGAGAATGATTAGCTTAGCATAAAGACTGGAAACAGGTGAGACAAAGCAACAGTGAGCCTACCAATTCTCCTACAAGTGTCTTATTAATAATTTACAACTTTTTGAGAAGCATCTCTACACAAACATACAATGTAAAACAAAAATCTGTGGTTTTCTTACCGAACCGTTAGCTCCAGCCTTATGCTAAGCTAGTTGCCTGCTAGCCCTAGCTTCATAGTAAGCAATAGGGCGTGTGGTATCAATCTTCTCATCTAACTCTCCCCAAATAAGCTACATTCACCAAACTCATGGCACTATTTCCTCAAATTAAACAACAAAAAGCAACATTTACAAGAAGAACGTTGGTCTTTTCTTTGTTATTTCGGAGCACGGAATGTGTGTGGTTGTTGCTATGAGATGAAACTCACAGGAATCTCCTTTTAAAATGCATTTTTTGTCGTGATGTTTTGGATCCCAGGGCCACCGTAGTTGAGGCTTGTATACCTGTGGTTAACATGCCCTCATGGTGCTCCGAGCTGTTTTGGGAAAGGAAATATCTTTTGCCAAATAATCAGAAGATCATTCCAGCGCTTTTGTATATCTTTTTAGCCAGGTTTGGGATTTTGTAAATGGTTTGCATTCACATTTAATCTGACTCTTCATCTTGTTGTTGTGTTTTTTTTTGTTGTTGTTGGCCTGAACCATTGCCACAGTTGTCTGGGTGAAGGGGAGGCCAGAAGGTTGGCGGGGCTGAATGAACATGTTGTCTGGCAGGTGAATCTGCAGCCGTTTACAATAAAGCCGGAG
This sequence comes from Eleginops maclovinus, assembly GCF_036324505.1. Taxonomy (NCBI): domain Eukaryota; kingdom Metazoa; phylum Chordata; class Actinopteri; order Perciformes; family Eleginopidae; genus Eleginops; species Eleginops maclovinus. Next base: position 2,149,825 of record NC_086362.1, read on the forward strand.
CGATAAAAGATCAGAGATATTATCTTTTGACTCCACACACACACACACACACACACACACACACACACACACACACACACACACACACACACACACACACACACACACACACACACACACACCACACACACAGGGCAGATAGAGAGGGGGAGAGAAAGGCGATGGAGGTCACAACCTCTGATGTTTCCTTAAACTGTTGTGAATATCTTGATGTTTTGGCGTTGACGGTGTTCTTTGTGCTGATGCTCACACACACACACACACACACACACACACACACACACACACACACACACACACACACACACACACACACACACACACACACACACACACACACACACACACATAGATGTTTGTGCTGGGGTTGGACAGTATAAAGACAAAGAGAGAGAGAGAGAACATACTGTACGGCATTTTACGAGTGTGTACTAATTATTTTGGACTTCACAAACAAGCTTTAAGAGTGAAAAGAATGCAGGCGTTTTGTAATGCACCATAACACACGGATCACCCACGGAGTGAACAACATTGATCTCTGGAGGTTATGTTTTTCCACCCCGTTGTTTTGTCCGTTAGCGGGAATACAGAAAATCTGCCGCCTCGATCATCGTGAAACTCGGTGGAAGGGTGAAGCGTGGGACAAGGAATAACTCAATTGATTTTGGAGCTAAACTGAATCTCAGAACACAAATAAACTTTCATTTTGGTTAACTTTGCAAGATCTGGCATTTGTGGTGCGTTCAAGATGTATCGGAATGATCAGGAAAATGAGTTTCCAGTTGGGATAATGCAACCGTACACAGGTTGCGTAATAAACCCCTTATCTTAACCAAACCACAATGTTTCACAAACCTGTTAAAAGGTTTGTTTTTAACCAAAATAGGTCCCTTACGGCAAAACTTTTTCCGACGTATCAATCACTTGGGTGGCTTGTTTGCACAGGGAATCACTTCCCGAAAAATATCATAAAGAAGGAACACCCAAACATTTTTTAATGAAACTTGTTGGAAAATGAGGCATGGGCCAAAGAAGAACCACATAGATTTTGGAGCTTTAGAAAAAGCCATTGATGTGTTGGGACAATTGGGATTGTTTTGCTGCATTCAAGAGCTGTTGGAAAACTGTGTTCCCGACTCGGAAAACCCAAGTAACGCGAATATATATAATTGACGTTCAAAATGTAGTTATTTTAACCAGATCAGAAAGTTTTCCTCAGCCATAAAAAGTTGTCTTTCTAACCTAAATTGCAGGTCTTTCTCCAACATAGTGATTCATTGGGTTGCAGGACATTGGTAGGAGAATGCAAGCGAAGTCAGGCCGTTGTATGAGGATACATTCATCAAAACACAATCTAACATATGTGTTTTTCTAAGTCTGTATGCATGTCTGTGTGTGTGTGTGTGTGTGTGTCCCTTGGCCTCTGCAAGCCCTCTGTCTCCCGCTTGATTTCATTTCCATATGCTCGTCTCTCTGATGCTGTGTGTTCATGTGATGGTCGAAATAAAACACTCATTAGAAAAAATATTCCACTCGAGCAGAGCGAAAGAAAACATGCTGTGGATTTATATACGCCACACATACACGCGCTTTGCAGGCCGTATATCGTGGAGGGTATGATTTAGCGTCATCCTGGGGAATCAAGAGGAAGAAACTCTTCAGATTTGGAACGAAAAGCTTGATCACTAAATCTCTACTCCTGTCTTCTTTCTCCTTAATCTTCTTCCTCTATTCCTCTCTACTCTATTATAACCGTGCAGTTTCTCTTTTCCTCGTAGACTTTCTTTCTGACTGCTGTTATGTTAATATTTCCCAGTTTATGTTGCTCCGTTCAATTAATGAAAACACATCTTTTATTTGTGGTTATCTCATGTCAGAGGTTTGCTCGCTCTGTGCTTTGTAGTTTTACTCTTTTGTTTGAAGTCTAAAACATTTATTTCTGCACGGTACGAAGACCTCCCACCTGCGTCTTTATTACTTCATGAAGAAGGTGAACTTAAGTTGACCAAAAATGGAAATCTTAGGAGCTAAAAAACCCCCTCTGTGCTCCTTTTAGTAACATAAACTTTGATGATGTCATTTCAGGTTTGAATTCCCCGCAGATGAAGACTTCCCGATGCTGATCAACAGCAGGTAGGAGTTTATTTCTAAATATCTGCACTAATCTACTCACTGTCTTTTAAACAAGTGGTGCATGGACTGGTCATGACCTGTAAAGAGTCAGCGCTTCCTGTTCATATGTCTGGAAGTAAACGTTTTTATGAATGAGTTTTGGTATTACAACATAGAATTAGTCAGTAAAATCCCCACTGATGAATGTGTCTGAATCATTCACATGTTTAAAAAAAGCTGCTGTTGCTCACAAGTGACTAAATGATAGTCACAACATTAGCCGCCTTTAGCTTTGCGGTGGGGAGGAGAAGTCATGTGACTGTGATGCTGTTTGAATATAGCCCTTATTGTCTGCAATTTACCAAAATCCAAGGAAGAAATTGCATTGGCTTTCTGTCGAGGGAGTCCTGGCAACTTCCGGGTCAACCTTCAAAACTATGTTATCAGTCCAACCAGTAAAGGGACCTTCCTTTAGTGACATACATTAACTGGTGGGGATTTCCCCTAACTACGCAGCTCACACTCGGTTCTCCGCAGCATTTTTGTCTATTTTGGATAATTTTTTTGGTTTTATGGCTTTTTCCTTTATCGTTGGATTTACTTCCACTGCTCCTTGTTATCCTTGCTGGCAGCAGGCGGCTATTTTCAACTAAAATAAGCCCATTTATGCGACCTGCCAAGCAATTAGTGGCAGACCAGATCAGGTTAGCGACTTGCTGGAAAACACAGTGTAGCATTTAACAGCTAAAGAGCCAGATATTTCCCACTGGAGATTCCAAAAACAGAGCTAGTAGAGGAGTTAAGTGTAGTTTAAGTGGACAAAAACACTCAAATCCATAATCATATTGCTGCCTCTTGTCTGTGGTATGTGAACAGACGTGTTTGCTAACAGCATAGCAACTTTTGAAGGCCATGATGAATCAAACAGTGATGTTCAGCTTGTTTTAGCCTCCCGGGAAAAGACCCAAAATACAGAATCATGCTACTTGGTTTAATACAAATTACAAATTGAATGTCCCATGGTTTTTATCTAACCCCTAATCGTCTCTGCTTTGTAAATCCTCACCCCCTCTTCATCTCGCTTCTCCGCCTCGCGTGTGAAGAGACTCGTTTCTTGATGCCTCACTGTTTTGATGAACCTCATTAAAAAGTAAAAGCGCATTCCTGATCGCTTTATAGCGCTGATGCACACACACACACACACACACACACACACACACACACACACACACACACACACACACACACACACACACACACACACACACACACACACACACACACACACACACACACACACACACATTCCTGCTGGTGTTTATATACCTATTTTTGTGATCTTGCCCATGTGCTTGTAAACGTATTAAGACATCATGCACACGTGTGTATGAGCAGCTGCCAGCCCGGGTATCTGTACCGAGTTCACCTCCAGAGATTTCAAAAAGCCGCCTCACCTCGCCAAGACATCACCACTTAAGGAAACACAGGTGGGCGAAATATCTCGAATGCTTTCCCCTAGAAATGTGAGCGGTGAGGTTTGCCAGCTGAGGAACAAAAACAGTTGTTACGGCGAGGTGAGAGAACGGTCAGAGCGGGTTTTAATTTCAGCTGGATGCCACATTGACCAGTGTGTTTTGGAGCAGAAACACAAATGATTTAAAATGTAGTTTGTCGTTGGTTTTTTTGTCTTTCACAGAAAGAAATGATTATATATCAGAAAGAAGTCTGTAAAATATCAGAGTAAAGAAATACTGTATCTTTTGTTGAAACATCTTGACGTTCATGTCATTCAATTTTATGGCATTGTTTTAAATTAACTTAAGGATTAGAGAATAATAGAGAATGAATATTATATAATACACAAAAGAAAAAAACCATCTTCCAAATACAGGAGTGTGTTTAACAACATAAAGATTTGTGGGATTTCTTTTAAGCATTAACTTTTTTTCAGTCAATCAAATCAGTGAAATCATAACAAAATATTAGGAAACAAAATGAGTAAGATATCCAAAACAATGTCTAGAAAAAGAACCACTTTCTAACTACCCAAAAATCCCTAAACCCTGACATCTTAAATTGTCAATACAATTTCAGTTGCAACTGCAAAACTTCAATGCATGTAACGTTATACTGCTGTACTGTAGATCTGGACTGGAGAAGCTGCTCTGTAAATAACAGGATAATATATTAGAACCTGTCCAGATCTGACGTCCACGAAGTCACGTCTGATGAGATGAGTCTGCGTCCAACCACCGAACGTTACTGCAACTCCACTAACTCTTCCCGGTGTGCTATTTTAGCCGTCAGAGGGCTATAAATAACTGTAAGAAAGGATGACAAAAACTGACCTTCCTGTCTTCAGCAGCGGTCAGGATGACAACAAGATTATAGAGGGGTGAAAGTCCAACTGTTAGGTCGTCCAGACCGCCAGGAAAAATAAAGATTAGAAAAAGCCTTTCCCGTTCGTTGAAGACAATTAAATCAGAATCTGTTTTGAAAACGAGTCTGCTTTCTCCCCGGTGAGGAAAATCTGGACCTTTTCTAACTGAATTTGCATTGAAATGGACCTTTTGCTGACTAGAAAATGAAGTAACCCTACTTTGCTGACACTATTATGACTCAAAAACAACCTTTTTGAAAACCAAAAATCCCACTGCAGAGGCCACAGGGTGAGAGCTTTGTGACTTCATAAAGCAATTACAAGACGAGATGCCATCATGATCTGTAAGAAAGAAGGAGATCCAGCCTTTTAAACCGACTGTTACCTCCAGCGATTTGTTCTTAAGCCGAACGTTAACTCATTTTAAAAAGCCTCTTTGAGCTTGGGATGAAATGCAACCCATACCAAACTAATTCACAGTTACAGTAAAGTCGGAAAATATAAATTCCTGCCGAGAGAAAATGCATTTTCAGGGCTCAAACGGGCACCTTGTGTGCGAAGGATTGTCTGCTTTTTACAACTAGAAAGGGAAGATGACACACTGGGCTGATCTGCGAGCATCCATGGTCAGAGTGTGTTAGCGATGGTGTGCAGATGTTACACACACTGGCACAAGAGCAGCAGGAAGGATAAAAGAAGTCATGCTTTTGAAAACACGCAGGAAAGCTGGCACGTGTACAGTCGATCATGGAGACGGAGAGGGAAGGTGGAGGTTGTTCGGAGATCTGTGAAGTCTCTGTGGTCGGACTGTCCGCTATTAAAGGGGCGGGAGGAGACTGTAACATTAAGCACAGCAGAGGATAGCAGTCAAGGTTAGCAGGATAGCTTTAGTCATAGAAGGTGAAGTTCACTTTCTGCCTCAAACAGTGTTTTAGAAATAGCGTGCATTGCTAGCATTTTGTAAATTGCAGATGATTCCCTCCTCACAGATGTTTCGAGGTATTTAATGCAGCTTAACTGTCGCAATTATCACGAAATAGATTTTCCTTTTCTAACTTTATATGACAAGCATGAAAGTCCAAAGGATGATGTAGCACATGCTGCAGTGCAGAGCCGAAGGAACGCAGGGGTCTTAAAAAGAGAAGTAGTCGGAGTAAGTAAGAAAGAATTGATTATATGTCAGAAAGAAAATCTGTAAAATATCCATAAATTCTAAATAAAATATAATGTCAGTCTGGTTTATATTTGAACCCATTGACCGTAAAACCTGTTTTTAGTTACTGTTTGAATCCTAGGAAGACAAATGACCACTTAGTGGACGCTAATATCCAGAGTAAGAGACTTTATGGCTCTACCTGTGCACTATCTTTTAACACCTATCCCATAATTGGCACATGTGGCAACACCAGAGCAAGGTTAAAGTTGCATAGGCTCGCTTACAAGATAGATACAAATCTATGAGACAGATTTATTCACCAGAGAGTATCAGCTTCACTCGAGTCTCACAGTCGTGAAACCCTCGGTACCTAAAAATGACAGAATTTAGAGGAGTCATGGTGCACGGGATGATGTACGAGGTGCACGTGGAAGATTGTGGTGTCCCTGTTCTCATAAGCTAACAGGTAAAGGAATGACTGATGTGTCAGCGTGTGTTCCTTTGAAGCAGCGACTGAGAAACGCCTCCATTACTGTGTTTTATATTCAGACCTCAGAGAGGTTTTGTCAAGGGGTCAAGGTCAGGATTTGGTGAGAGGCAAAGGTAATCCTGATCCGCTGTCCTAACACACACACACACACACACACACACACACACACACACACACACACACACACACACACACACACACACACACACACACACACACACACACACACACACACCAGAAAGATTGTAAAGAGGTGAAAATGACTCTTCTTCATTCTGTTCTCACACACAGACTGAGGTCAGGGTGAGGTAATGATGACACTGTTGGCACGAAGTTCACACACACACACACACACACACACACACACACACACACACACACACACACACACACACACACACACACACACACACACACACACGGAGTGCTGAGGGTCATTTTGAGGTAAAAGTTAGAGAAGATTTGGTTTTCAGCGGGAGCCCAGAGACTCATAAATGCAGATGTGGAACACACAGCGGGGGAACAGACGCACACACACATACGGACAAACTCAATAGTATCTGCACATGTACGGCCTTTAAAGTTATATAAATTAGCATGGGGCAACCACACACACACACACACAGATTTATATACACGGAGCAATTAAGGCGGAATATTTAGGGAAATAGTGGCATGTAATGATTTATAAGTACGCAGCTTTTACAGCCTTTGACTTCTGTCCAACGAGCCAGCTGTAAATCAAACCTCAGATGCAGGATTTAGGGGAATTTGAATCCAGAGTTAATTATAAAAACATATTCCCATTGCAGGGACACGGTGAACAGGTCTCTCGCCAAATCTGGAATCCCATTAGGAACAAGATTTGTAAGTTAGTTTGCATTTTAAAGAGGAAATATTCCGCCCATTTTCAGGTTCTCATTAGTCTCCACTGTGACATGTTTCCTTGCTTTAATGATCAAAACGCTGTGAGAGAAACTCTGATTTTAGCCTTTGCAGCCCATTTACATGCATTAAACCTGTATAACACACTACAGGAAAGGTGAAAGGGCCTCTTTAAGGATAGTTCCTCTGGTTTATCTCATGGCCAGTTTTTTCTTTTGCAGTTTTTTCTGACATTTTTTCTGAATTGTATTTATTTTCAGAATTCTCACAGTTTTTCTCGTCCAATTCATGTTTTTTTTGTAATAAGATGCATTTGCAGACTAGCCAAATTACACCCTGTTGGTTGTTTTTTTGTTGCAGTTGATCTCATGGCTTGTAATCCCTAGAAAGACGAGTATAAAAACAGTATCGCTTTCACAATAACCCTAGTCTGTGGTTACCGCTTTTGGATAATTGTTTAGTTTGGAGATAATTGCTGGTAAAAACAGAGGGTTGGAAGTCCAAGTGTGTGTGTGTGTGTGTGTGTGTGTGTGTGTGTGTGTGTGTGTCGGTTCCGCGCAGAGAGAGGTTATCCAAACAAACCACTAGAATGTCAAGTTACATGCCGACGACTCCTCTGTGTTTTATTGGCTGACTTCACTGAGTTACTCCTAGGTCAGCGCACACTTGGGCCGTGTGTGTGTGTGTGTGTTTATGAGTGTGTGTATGAATGGGTGAGATAAAAGAGAGACAGGGAACCTGTTAAGGTGAGACACACCGCCTGAGACAGTTTGTGTTTTTCTACCTTCGTGTGCGAGGTGAAAATAAGCATTAAGTTACCGGGAGAGAGAGGCAGGGGTCATCCGAAGCACAAGGTGTGTGTGTGTGTGTGTGTGTGTGTGTGTGTGTGTGTGTGTGTGTGTGTGTGTGTGTGTGTGTGTGTGTGTGTGTGTGTGTGTGTGTGTGTGTGTGTGTGTGTGTGTGTGTGTTCATGACACTTCAGTACTCTCCGAATCCACGAGACCTCTTGCCCTCTCGACGAACATCTGAGAATGTGAGAATATATTGGAGAGCGGATGGCTGTGAGTTGGGAGAGAGACCCGACGGATGTTTCACGAGCGCTTGACCTTCCAAAGACCACAGAGGAAGAGAGGGGGGGGGGGGGGGGGGGGCGGCCTGATGGACACCGACAGGCCAAGAAATGCATCTGGGTTATTTTTCTCATTTCTAAGAATGCTGGGAAGGTAGGAGCGGAGAGGGAGGGTTTCTTTTTGAAACGACGACGAAGGGATGGATGGGTTTTTCTGCACCAGATTTTCTAGCTTTTAAAAAAATGTGCTTTAACTTCCGGATGTGCATGAGCATCTGAACTATGTTATTTAAAGGGAACACACACACTCTCCATGTTGCATTGCATCAAATAATGTCATTTCTACACCCCATAGTTCACAGTTTATGTTCTGCAAAGACCAACGTTGAGATATTTTAGAAGTTGCTGAGTGTGTTTAGATTTATGCTTCTCTTGTGTTTCTGGGTGAAAGGATAGTGGCAGAGCTTGGTGTTGAGGTGCCAGTGGCATAAAGGTTTGAATAGAATAGTATATTTTCTTATGTGCACACACTAATACAAGGTTGTCTATGAAGAAAATGCATTGAGGTAAAAGCAAGGAAGCAACACTTACTGCATTTCTCACCATTTTCCAAAGCTGGCACATTTTTATTTTCCATTTTTGAAAGAAAAAAGTTAATAATCATAAAAGCCTAAAAATTCAATTTCTCATTGGATTAAATAAAGATAGGACAGTCTGCTTTGCATCTCTCGTTCATATCGATCATCTGGGACTTTAATGTACAAAAGGATGGCTATTTATCCTCCATATTTTCCACAAATGTCCTCCATGCATAGTTTAAAAGGTGATTGATTTCAGATGCTTCCTCTGTCTGTGTGCTTTGGTATCACGTTGTGCAGCAGCCTCTCTATAGGACACTTTTATGAGTAAATATCGCTGTTCGAGTACGAGAGAGAGACAGAAGACAAGCATTACCATGTCTTTATTTATGTGTGTGTCCTGCACATCTGTGTGTGTGAGGGAGAAAGTTGTCGTTGGGCTCTGCGGGAAGTTATGGGAGAGTTAAAATGGAGAGGAGGCAAGGTCAGGCCACTGGGTGAGCTGAGGTGTGTGTGTGCAGCGGGAGGAGGGGAGGGGGTAACAATGTTTAAAGGTAGGGTTACAGCTGGCCGGGGGGAAGGAGGGGTGAGAATTTGGGGGCTGGAGAGAGGGAAAGAGGTGAGTTCAATGTAAGGAGAGCAGCAGCAGCAGGAGGAGGTTTGGTTTACGGGATGGGACAGAAACAGGGCTGAGGGTGAGAAGTTATGGGGGAGCTGGAGAGGTGAGTTTCAGGTCAGAAGGTGTGGACGCAGAAAGAGACGGAGGAAAGACCAGAAACAGCCTTGGTGGGGGTGGGTTGCTAATTTTGATGTGGTTTGAGTAAACGATCCAGGCCTTTAAAGGTTTACCAGCGGCCACACAGCAGCTTTTAATTCTATGAAACATGGTTACCCTGTTTCCCACATCGCCTCTGTTTAGTGTTCGATAAACCCTCCGAAAGCATTGTTGGATTGTGTCGCCGCAAAGCTTCCTTACAGAAGTCTCATTAAAACTCAGACTGAGCCTAAAGCCAAAGTTGGAAAGACTTGGTGTTATTGTTCGCAGGAATGTATTGAAGTACATTTCCTGTAAGTACTGGACTTCAGAACAACTTTGAGGTGCTTTCCTTCACTTTCCCTCTACATTTTGGAAGTAGATATTCACAGTTGTATGTAGTACATTCATCTGACAGCATAAGTTACTTCACAGATAAGTAGCTAGGATAACGGTACATAAAGGAATTAAAACTAGCTCCACCTTTAGCTGTTCTAGATGCTGATGGGCCATTATGCACCACAAGAGTAAAAGAACCCCTTGAGGTTGCACTTTCACAGAACTTAGAGATTTTTCAGGTTTTATTAACTTTTTTTTCACAGAATTTTATTGTTTTCTCAGACATTTGACTTTTTCAGATTTTCTTTCTGAGAATTTACATTTTTTAAAGATTTTTTGACTTTTTTCTGAATTATATTTCATTTCAGAATGAACTTTTTTCTGAATTTTCACAATTTTCTCGTCAAATTCATGAATTCTTTCTGTAATAACTTTTGCAGATTAGTCAGATTGGACCCCTCTTGTATTTTTACTCTCTAAGTTCAGTTTCAATGTGATGGCAGTGAGCCAATTAAAAACCTGACTCAAACCAAAAGGAGCACAGTGTATATTCTGGTCCATTCATACCCTCTGAAACTCCTCTTTATTATTTTTCCTCCCACATTCTGCTTCGCTGCACTTCTCCGTGAGCTCTGGCCACCTTGCAGTCGTTCCCTGTGTTTATCCATCGCTGCGTTTTCTTTCCTCCCGCTCCGCTGTTCCCCCTCACATCCATTCCAGGGGGTTAAGTAGACTGTTGACATTTTTGTGGCCGTCGTCGTATTATGTTGGGACTATCAGATTTATACTGACACGGTTCACCGGCGTTACACTGACTACCCTTTTGTCTGCGTGTGTGTGTTTATGTGCGCTTGTGTTTTATGGACTTGACCTTGCTAAGAGTGAATGATGCTTGGAAGCAGACCGAGGAATTCCGGCCTCTGAAATTTCCATATTCCTGATTTTAGCTTTTTTTTTTCTTCTTTCTTTGAGCTCCTACCTCGGAAACTGCGGGGTTATTCAATTTGGATGCACGTTCTTTCACGTACACGCTCCCTTTCTCTTTACTCTCTCACACACATACACAGACGGGCAATACATGGAATAGATACAAAGACATGCATTGAAGCAAGACTGGTTTTATACAGGAAGTGAGACACACACACTTATGGGACATTGGGTTTTATACTCCCAAGTATCTGATAAAATTGATATGATCGTGCTGGAATGATTTAAACACACACACACACACACACACACACACACACACACACACACACACACACACACACACACACACACACACACACACACACACACACACACACATACAAGGGTTCCTGCAAGAGTGATTTTCTCAGGCTTTGATTTAAAGGCTCCCCTGCTGTTTAACCTCCTTAATGAATACACTCACTTTTATTGCACGCTATAAAGCGGCAAGAGTTGGTGAAAATATCTCTGAAATTGCAACTTTTATTCCCCCTTTTTTTTTTCCTGTTGTACATCTTTTTTTTAAATCATGTATTCATACTCATTAATCTGGGATAATCCAAACTATTAAATGTAAAATTGAACGGGGGACGGGGGACTTTAACCAGGACATATTAACCAGCAGTAACATATTAATGACTCATTTAGCTTTGACCTATAACGGATGTCTTCTAGAAAGTCTTTTAAACTTTACATCAAAACATGTGGTGTGCATTTAGCCTCCTATAAGAACAACCATAAGCAGTTTCTGAATTTTAAATACCCCTACGGACAGAAATACATGTATTTCACTGCCAAAAAATGCACTTTTGTCGACTCAATGGCTCGATAACCACACCATATACTTCTGACGGACTGGCTTTGTCACTGATACGTAAACTAACTGATGTCTGTCCCGTATCATCCACCGATTATTTATTCTTTATTGCGTCCCGAATCCATCCATCTGTGGAGTTAGTTACCTGCCTTGTGCATAAATCAGCGTCCCTGTTATCCCCGTCTGGCCTCCTCTCTTCGGTGCTGTTTTCCAATCATCCCTAAGCGAGATGCCACAGGTAAAATGTCGTCGTTACCTTCAAAACAGAGCATTCCTACGAGTCATCGGGAGCAGCTGGAGATATATACGCTTAATATGCGGAGTTTAATAGCCTTTGTTTTTGAAGAAACAAAGTCTCGTTGTGCAGGACGATTCAAAATCTTGGCAGACCTCTCCTGTTTGATCAGATTAATACACAAAACAGTTATTGGATAAAGTTTCATATAAAAAGGACAAAAAGAACAAGTCCTAACTCTCCTGAGGTCTTTTCTTTTATTTCTCCTTAGCGATTCCAGTAATGTGGAGGTATTTTTATGCTCTTTTGTCCCAGTGTGTGTGTGTGAGTGTGTGTCCTATGATATTATTATGACTGGCAACTGTAGCTCTTAGCCTAATATAGTTGGAAAAGGAGACAAAAATCAAACAAATGAGGCAGAAATAGCACAAAAGATGAGTAGAAATAAAAGAAGGTGCCGGGAATCCTTTTTTTTTTTGGACTCCATCCCTTCTAACATTTCATTTTTCAACACTGGCTCTTCCGTGCTCCGTTCCTCTTCTTCTCCACGATGATAAATGAAATCAACAAACCCTCTGGCATGCGACGCTGGCACGAAGCGATCCTCTATTTCCTCTCTGCACAATCAAATGAGGAACAATGTCTTCATAAATGATACTCATTACGTGTATTTATTGCCAAAGGCTTAAAAGGACATGTGTTTGGCATTAGCTTGTGACTCTCTCACTTTGTCATTACATAGAAAATGCTGTAGTGGCTGCATGCATACCAAAGCAGGACGGTAATGATTTAATGGGATGCATAATTACTGTAATTTTACAGCTTTTTTCATTATGTATCTCTGTGTATAAGGGCTCTTTGCTGTGGTGTTTTCCTCATTGTGTTTCCCAGAAAACACTTGCCAATCAAACGCCGCGGGAGAGAAACATCTTGTTCTGTTGGTTTGTATTTTTCTGCTCATGAGGGGGTTCACTTGTTTCTCTGTGAGAGTGTGGGAAAGTGACTCGTAGTTATCTTGAATTTGCTGTGAGACCTTTCAAGAACACGTGTTTTATTACTTTGGTGTGTGACTTTTCGGTTACCAAGTTCAACCACAAATATCTTTTCAAAGTTGGGAACATTTGGAAGGCATCTTAGGACAAATCAAGCAGACTTTAATGTAATAAACACCTACAGAACAAAGCAGGATTGGTAGGTTCCCTTTCCTGTAGAGTGTTATAGGATTTAGTGCATGTAAATGGTCTGCAACGACTAAAATCCCACTCCTTTGTTTACTTCCTGAACATAATGACATCACTTTGTTACACTCCCGCTTCCATTGCGCTCGAACGCATTGTACGTGTTAGGCAAAGGGGGCGGGACATCTCTCAGGAGATTGACCAATCACAACAGAGCCGGCCAGCTAACCAATCAAAGCAGACTGGGCTCTGGTTTCAGACAGAGGGTGAAAAGAGGAGCTGCAGCAGAGGCGGAATACAGTGGGGCAAAAAAGTATTTAGTCAGCCACCAATTGTACAAGTTCTCCCATTTAAAAAGATGAGAGAGGCCTGTAATTGTTATCATAGGTATACCTCAACTATGAGAGACAGAATGAGAAAAAAAAATCCAGGAAATCACATTGTAGGATTTTTAATGAATTAATTGGTAAATTCCTCGGTAAAATAAGTATTTGGTCACCTACAAACAAGCAAGATTTCTGGCTCTCACAGACCTGTAACTTCTTCTTTAAGAGGCTCCTCTGTCCTCCACTCGTTACCTGTATTAATGGCACCTTTTTGAAGTCGTTATCAGTATAAAAGACACCTGTCCACAACCTCAAACAGTCATACTCCAAACTCCACTATGGCCAAGACCAAAGAGCTGTCAAAGGAGACCAGAGACAAAATTGTAGACCTGCACCAGGCTGGGAAAACTGAATCTGCAATAGGTAAGCAGCTTGGTGTGAAGAAATCAACTGTGGGAGCAATTATTAGAAAATGGAAGACATACAAGTCCACTGCTAATCTCCCTCGATCTGGGGCTCCACGCAAGATCTCACCCCGTGGGGTCAAAATGATCACAAGAACGGTGAGCAAAAATCCCAGAACCACACGGGGGGACCTAGTGAATGACCTGCAGAGAGCTGGGACCAAAGTAACAGAGGCTACCATCAGTAACACACTACGCCGCCAGGGACTTAAATCCTGCAGTTCCAGACGTGTCCCCCTGCTTAAGCCAGTACATGTCCAGGCCCATCTGAAGTTTGCTAGAGGGCATTTGGATGATCCAGAAGAGGATTAGGAGAATGTCATATGGTCAGAAGAAACCAAAATAGAACTTTTTGGTAAAAACTCAACTCGTCGTGTTTGGAGGAGAAAGAATGCAGAGTTGCATCCAAAGAACACCATACCTACTGTGAAGCATGGGGGTGGAAACATCATGCTCTGGGGCTGTTTTTCTGCAAAGGGACCAGGACGACTGATCCGTGTAAAGGAAAGAATGAATGGGGCCATGTATCGTGAGATTTTGAGTGAAAACCTCCTTCCATCAGCAAGGGCACTGAAGATGAAGCGTGGCTGGGTCTTTCAGCATGACAATGATCCCAAACACACCGCCAGGGCAACGAAGGAGTGGCTTCGTAAGAAGCATTTCAAGGTCCTGGAGTGGCCTAGCCAGTCTCCAGATCTCAACCCCATAGAAAATCTTTGGAGGGAGTTGAAAGTCCGTGTTGCCCAGCGACAGCCCCAAAACATCACTGCTTTAGAGGAGATCTGCATGGAGGAATGGGCCAAAATACCAGCAACAGTGTGTGAAAACCTTGTGAAGACTTACAGAAAACGTTTGACCTCTGTCATTGCCAACAAAGGGTATATAACAAAGAATTGAGATGAACTTTTGTTATTGACCAAATACTTATTTTCCACAATCATTTGAAATAAATTCTTTAAAAATCCTACAATGTGATTTTCTGGATTTTTTTTTCTCATTTTGTCTCTCATAGTTGAGGTATACCTATGATAAAAATTACAGTCCTCTCTCATCTTTTTAAATGGGAGAACTTGCACAACTGGTGGCTGACTAAATACTTTTTTGCCCCACTGTATTTATTTTTACAGAATTTATATATTTTAAAATCTGAATTTTGCCTTTTTTCTCTGGTTATTCTTTTATGGAATTATTTTGTATTTATTTTCTCCGACTTTCTCAGAATTTTGACAATTTTCTTGTTCTTATTTTTTTGCAGGAAGTGTGAGAAAAATAAAGAGCTTTCTGAACATGGAAGAGGCACTAAATAAAAACAAAGGGCCCCTTAAAGCAGACCTAAACAACCTCTCCCCCTTCACTCCCCACCTCGTTTTTAGCTTACACTTCAAAACAGATGCAATTTGGAAGCTCCAAGCCACAACTCTTATTGTCTTTACAAACCAAACCTGCCAGTTAAAGAGCTTAAACACACCAATAAATCCCACTCAGCGATTAAAACCTGCCAACACTAAATTCCAACGGGAAGCATTTCCAGAAAGAAATATAGAGTCTGGAGGAGCCAGGCCGTAAAGAGCTACTTCAATACAGAAGATCTGGTTCTCTCCTTAGCCGAGTCATTAGCAAAGACAGGCCTTTATGACCTGTTTATGACTGAAACACCGAGTCTGGATGTGTGTGTGTGTGTGTGTGTGTGTGTGTGTGTGTGTGTGTGTGTGTGTGTGTGTGTGTGTGTGTGTGTGTGTGTGTGTGTGTGTGTGAGAGACAAAGAGAGAGAGAGGATGAAGGGTGCATGTGTTCACCATCATGAATGAAATGTGTTATTAGCCGGTCGTTCTCTAAGTGAGATTGTGCAGGATAAAGATCTGAAATATTGGCATGCTCGAGCTTTAAGCGGACAAGGAACTTCTACGAAACCTGCGTGTGTGTGTGTGTGTGGGTGTGTCTGTGTGTGTGTGTGTGTCCCAGCGCAGCGAGCCATGTCTTTAGTACAGACAGATGCTGAATCAATTGATGGATAATTAAAGCAATAACTGGCTCTTTTTAGAAAACGTTGGCCATAAACACGGCAAATTCTGATTCCTGCCAATTAATATCTTAACAGAGTGTGGGAGGGGGGGACAAAGACAGACTATCACAGACAGACAGACCCCCCTCCCCCCCACAGATATAATGACTTATCAAGGAATATCTCAGGCACGATTCGAAACCTTTGTCTGCTTTTTATTTGAGAGTGAGAGCAAAGGTTTTTCATGTTCAACTTGGTTTCATTTCCCATAATTCCCGCCCTCCTTGTCTCTCTTAAACCTCTGGCTCAAAGCATGCCACAGAACACACACACACACACACACACACACACACACACACACACACACACACACACACACACAGATAGACGTAGACACACATTAGACCTGTGTTTAGGGTTCGTGTTCTCTCCGATAAGCTTCCAGGATGTCTTCAACACCTCGCCCTGGCAGTCCCGCTGTTAAGGAATAGAAATGAGTTAGAAAATCACGGATCGAAGACTGAGGATTGGACGGGCAGGACGTGAGGAGAGAGAACTTGACTTGACGGTTGGACGAAGACTCGGTGAAGAGGGCAAGCGATGAAGACAGAGATCTGGAGGGAAGAGAGGAAGGAAAGCAGACACAATTCCAGATAAGCAACATCCTGGGTTCACCTCAAAGTATTTCAAAGCTTTATTTATCCTCCATTCAACCAATCCTGATTCTTAAGCCCCTCCCACAATACTTTTGCAGCTAATTATCCTAATTTTGGTCCCCAGGTGTCCCTATACTTTGAGAATTCATCCCATTCTTGACTTTTCTTTCCCACGTGGAGTCGAGGATGTCTGATGCACTTCACATCACTCTCTCTCCTCTGTTCCCCCCGGAGCCAAACTCCCATTGGCTGCTACTGGGACGGCTGACAGATTCCCGCTTCGGTGAGTCTTGGCTCGAGCTCTTCCAGACTGGGACGGACCAAACCAAACACCTTTTTAGCAAAACGTTTTTTTAAAAGTCCTGTCGGGCTCCGCCGGGTCTGCAGCGGTGTGGAGGGTCCAGTCGTGAACCCGCTCAGACCGCAGGATGAGTTGAGCGGACGTCAAAGCCAACTCCATGGTGGTCCGGCTGGATGAGGAACAGGCGGAGGAGGCTTCAAATTATTCTTAAGGGTTCTTTCAAGGCCTCAAATCCACACTTTAAAGATCCTCTCTCTCATCGGCACTCGAACAGCTTGCAGTCTTTCAAGGCCTTTCAAACAGGTGTTCATTATAATGGAAACGACTGCGCTCTGGTTTCAGACGAGGGTGAAAAGAGGTGCTGCAGCTCAGGCAGAATATTATTATTTACAGAATTATTTTTTTCTGAATTCTGACTTTTCTGCAGAATTTTGACATTTTTCTTAATATTTTTTTGCAGCAGTAGGAGAACATAAAGAGCTTTTTGAACATCAAAGCGTGGAAGAGGCACTGAATACAAGCAAACAGCTTGCAGTCTTTCAGAACGGTGTTCATTGTAATGGAAACGACTGCGCTCTGGTTTCAGACAGAGGGTGAAAAGAGGTGCTGCAGCTCAGGCAGAACATATCATTTTTTACAGGATTTTTCAGTTTTTTTACTTTTTCTGGATTTTTATTTTGCAGAATTTTGACTTTTTTCTCGGATTATCTTTTTTTATGGAATTATTTTTTAAGAAATGTATTTATTTTCAGAATTACTGACTTTGTTTGCAGTCAGTATGAGAAAAACAAAGAGCTTTTTGAGCATCAAAGCGGGGAAGAGGCACGAAATACAAATAAAGGGCCCCTTTAAGCAGAACCAACAGCTTGCAGTCTTTCTAGGCCTCTCAAACCGGTGTTCATTGTGAAACTTCTGGAGCCATGGAGTCGAAACACGATCAGAAGTTGATGGCAAACACTGAAGGTTTATTATGAAGTTAAGCTGTAGTGGAATCAGCACTCTTTTCTGGACTAAATAGGTCTTTCTTTAATGTTATGTAAGGAAACAAAGTGCGCAAATTGTAAAATATCCTGCAAACAAACCAAGTAGCCCCCCCCCCCCCCCCCCGTTTTCTGTCTTGACCTTGTACAGATGTGCATGTCAGTGTGTCCTACCCAGCATGCCGTTCTTCTGCAGTAATTATTCTGCACTGGAAAAGTCTTGAGTGACCTCGGAGGGCCTTTGCTGTGTCACTCAGAAGACGTCCTCTTTTTCTTTCTGTAGTTTCTTTGATGGAGGAGAAGGAGGAGGAAGAGGAGGAGGAGGCTGAGGTGATGAAACCCTGACAGGATTGCAGACCTCCCTCACTCTGCCAACTCCTCCTCCCCCTCCCCTTCTGTGAGCGGGTGAGGAAAACAAAAACTGGTGCTGAGGCTTTCAACAGCCTGCGGTACCAATACTTTAGATTCCTCTCCTCCTCCTCCTCATCCTCCTCCTCTTCACCATTTATTTTCTACTTTACTTGTCTTTCTCCATTTCATGTCTCCTCCATTCTTCTCCTTCCTTGTCTTTCCTTGCATCTATCTATTTTCCCATCTTCTTTCTCCACTGTCCTTCTCTTCCTTTCCTCTCCTTGCACATCTCCTTCTTACCTCTCTCCTCCTCTCTTCCCCTCCTTAATTCGTTCATATCTCTTTCCTTCTCCTCTCCTCTTTTCTCCTTTTATCCCCTCTCTTTTCTAAACCCTTTCACTTGCAATGTCTCCATAGCTACTCTCTTCCTACCTCCTTCTTGTCCCCTTTTTCTTCCTCCTCTCTCTTTGTCTCCTCACCTTGCTTCTCCACAGTCTCCATCTCCTCCTCTCCTTTCCTGTCTTCACTCCTTGTTCTCCATCTCCTCTTTTCTTTGCATCTCCTCTTCCTCTCCTCTCCTGTTGCCTTCCCTCCTCCTCCTCGTCTTCTCTTTCCTTCTCCTTGCTTCCTTTTCCTCCTCTCTCCTCCTCACATTCTTGTCTTGCTCTCCTCCTCTCTGGCCTCTCTTTGACTCCCCCGTTCATTAGCTCTGTTTAGAGACCAGTAAAGCCGCCTGCATCTCGCAAACCTCCCAGTGCCCCCATTTAAAGAGCGCACAAACAAACAGAGAACACACACACACACACACACACACACACACACACACACACACACACACACACACACACACACACACACACACACACACACACACAGAAAAGCAGCTTTGTTGTGTGGGTTCATTTTTTCCGTCTGACTGATAGCGGCGTGCTGTTCGGAAAGACGGCGAGTAAACACGAATAATGAGGCAGAAATGTGTGTATTCCTACACGTGTGTGTTCAGTTTTTCCAGATGAACGTTAGTGTGAAGAATGGAGAGGGAGGGGGGAGAGATCAACAGGAAGTAAAAGCAATGCAACAATAAGATACACAATTCTTTCATAATCACATTCAAATGTTTGAGTGAGTTTAATTACTGATATTTCCTCCGTAACTTCCAACAGATGGAGGGACATTTAAACCTACGCAGCATGTGTGGGTCTCTCTGTTTAACCAAAAAACACATTAGACAACAACAACAACAACAACAACAACAACAACAACAACATTATAATCATTGTGAAGTGAAATGTTCCCTGTCAGTTTCTTAACAAAAGCACCTTTTTTTACAGACTTTTTGGAGGATTTTCTGACATTGTTCACTTGTTCTTATGAATAGTTTCCCTTAATTTCTAGCTATTTATCTGGTATTTTACACAAACATTTTTCACATAAGTTTATGCATATTTTCGCTTAATTCTCATCTTTTTTTGCAATTTCCTGATATTTTACATGTATTTTTCATGTATTTATTGGAGGATTTTCTGACATTGTTTGCTTGTTCCTTTGAATCTTTTTTTGCATAATATCTGGCTATTTATCTTGGATTTTTTACCTAGGCATCTTTCACATAATTATCATTTATTTTTCTCATATTTCTTTGCAATTTTCAGAAATTGTAAATGTATTTTTAATGGCAATTTTCTGAGTTTTTTTACATATTTGTTGGAGGATTTTCTGACATTGTTCCCATAATTTCTGACGATTAACTCGGATTTTACATACACATTTTTCACATAAATTCATTAATTTCTCACATAATCACCCTCTAATTCTCAGAAGTTTTAAATGTATATTTCTTTGACATTTTTATGCATCTCCTTAACCTGCTGTCAACTTTTCACTTTCGACTGTGACAAAGCATTTTCCAGCTGTCCAGAGAAGCTTTTTAAAGATGTTTATGGAAGTAAAAGTACAATTTTAGCCTCTGAGTAGATTTATAATGTAACGTAACGTGGGAATACTCTAGCAAACTACTTCAGATGTGGAGTACATGTACTCTGATGAAGACAGAATGTACTAAATGTGCACCAGTGTAAAGATACTGCTCCTGCAAGTTGGCTGTGTGTGTGTGTGTGTGTGTGTGTGTGTGTGTGTGTGTGTGTGTGTGTGTGTGTGTGTGTGTGTGTGTGTGTGTGTGTGTGTGTGTGTGTGTGTGTGTGTGTGTGTGTGTGTGTGTGTGTGTGTGTGTGTGTGTGTGTGTGTGTGCGTCCCCTAAGTGACCCAGTACTTGGCCTTGTCCCACTCCAAAGGCTTGACTTGCCAAACTGTCTTCAGAGGCCACACACACACACACACACACACACACACACACACACACACACACACACACACACACACACACACGTGCAGAAGAATGTAAAATAGTGAAGTGCAAGGAGATTTTTGTGCCAAGCTGAAGGCCGCTGATGTTGAACAGACTGTGTGTGTGTGTGTGTGTGTGTGTGTGTGTGTGTGTGTGTGTGTGTGTGTGTGTGTGTGTGTGTGTGTGTGTGTGTGTGTGTGTGTGTGTGTGTGTGTGTGTGTGTGTGTGTGTGTGTGTGGTATGATTGAACTGGAGTCAGTTTATCCGTTCTGGATTTGGGAGACGTTTAATTCCATTAACTTCATTTCGTTGTTAGCGTGTGGCGCTAACAACTAGCTAATCCAAACCCCTCCCTTTGAAATCATTCTGTTAGCTTCTCCCTCCATCCTTCCGACATCCTCTACTTTAATTTTGTCCTCTGTTTCCCCCCCTTTTTATTCTCAATCTTCAATTTATTATCCTGATCCGGACAGCAGTGACTTTAACCCTTAGTGTCCAACAACTTCAGCTGTTTTTGTTCAGATACTTTTTCACCAGTAAAATGGGACAATTGGTCATAAAATGCGGATTTAAAGGATCAAAACAAGACTTTTCCCCTTTGATTTGACCACAGTTACCCTGAAAAGTGACTTTTTCTCCCTTCCTGGTCTCCCCATCTTTCATCTCCCCTCCCCCGTCCTCCTCCTCGTTCTGCCTCACTTAACAGCAGCATGGATTTTCCGAAACACAGAAAGAGAAAGATGAGACGCCACAACATGGGGTTACAGGCACAGATGATTATGGATGGGCCGTGTGTGTGTGTGTGTGTGTGTGTGTGTGTGTGTTAAGGGTGTGCAAATGTCTGCACTCTGTATTCTGTGGTCAGACAGAAGGTTCTGGAAAAGTGGATCATATACAGTATCTGACGGCTCATTATCTTCTTATGTCTCCAACAATTCACAGACCATTGGACGAGGTGTGTGTGTGTGTGTGTGTGTGTTAAGGGTGTGTGTGTGTGGCATAAACACAGTGTATATGATTAGAAAATTGGTTTTCAACGACAATCACAGGTTGTCTACATTTGTTGGAAGGGAACATTGAGATTTTAGCCTCTGCAGACCATTTACATGCACTCAAACCTATAGGAAAGAGAAAGCCCCAAAAAGCCTCTTTAAATATAAGAATTAGACCCGTTTTTCTTCTCTGAAATGCTTCTTTATGCTTTGAATGCCCTCTTTGTGGCGATGCGGCAGGTATTTACTCGCTCTCCTCTCTGCAGGCAGCGTGTCTGATACCCTACAGCGCTTTCGGGGCAGCATCGCTGAACGTTTTATTACGCCAGCGAACCTTTTTAAAATTGTTCGAGTGGATCAGACTGAGGGAGACAGAAAGAAGAGAAGAAAGTAATAAAAGTGAAAAAGAGAGAAATTCTGGCCCCAAAGAAAAGCCCTGAGTTTTGAGGTCTTGTCATCACCTTCTGAGAGGTTTGAACCACTAACACACACACACACACACACACACACACACACACACACACACACACACAAATATGCAAACTCTGGAATAGTGCTTAGTAAGGACTGAAGCTCCGTGTAACTGAAGAGGAGTGCAGGAGCCAGAGAATGGAGAGTGTACAGGGAAGAAACAAGTAGGAAATGTAGAGGGAAAGAAGCTAAAGACATCGATTAAGAAAGCCTGAACAAATATACTTTAAAACTGAGAATAGGAAATGTGAGAGCGATGAGAAATGGTGTTGCTTTAGAGGTGGATCTTCCCTTTGGTTGAGTTGGAGGGCACTCGGTGGCGTCCTGCTGGTCAGTGTGCATGCTATAGTCGGTATATTTATGCAGACTAAAGTTAGACGCTTTTTCCTGGAGGACTTTATGATCTATAGAACGTACAACACCATGCATCGTATAGGACCTTTGTTTTTCGGATAAGGCAGAACCACAAGTTGAAGTCTTGACACCACTTCCTGTGCAAACACTAGTCCGAATTGGTTTTAAACGGCATTTACAATTTGATGGGAAAATTCAGATTTGAGCCTCTGCAGACCATTTACATGCACTAAAACCTACAAAACACACTACAGGAGAGGGGGAGAACCCACCAAAAAGTACAATAGATCGCACAAACATGAAGTAGAGGTTTAAATTGCTTTTCATGGTGCATTTTGGCCAATGTGCACAGGCGGTCGTTTCCTGACGTATGCATGGCTTTGTCGTTGATATTTGTTTGGATTTTGAGCCAAAAATGTTGGTGTTTTTCCATTTTTGTTCTCACAATTTATCCCAATCTGATATAGAGCTTATGGAAATAGAAAAACAGGGTTGTTAAAAGCAGGAATATCACATTTACAGCCATATCAGATAGATGCCGAAATAGATGCGTTTAATGAATTATACAGCATACTTTTGAGTAAAATCGTCCTAAATATTGTGAGTGATGTTTTCTTACTCCTAAGACAGAATCTGTTCACCATGTAATGAACAGTTTAATATTAAAGCAGAAAACAAGACGCAGTTTACTACAGTAAATACAACAGCAGAAGTTCACTCCACCACAGAGGATCGTTTGCTTAAGTGCATTAAGTTTAAAAATGTGCAGAAATGTAATATGAAATTCAACTTCCTGCACTTCCATAATTGCTTCCTCCAGAAATTCTCAGCATGCAACAAATACTTCAGAGCCTTAAAGTGTGGCCGGGGGTTCTGAGATAATAAGAAACTGGACCGTCCTCCTCGGTTTAAAAATAAGGTACTGCGAGGAAAACCAAAATATAAACATTGGAGATGGATGGCGGAGAGACAGCGAGGCGGAAACAAAGAGAGCGAGGAATGTCAGAGTCATGGTTATCTGAAGAATGTAGCTAGCAAACAGGGCTAATTTGCTTCAGTTACGGGAATCCAACCGACAACCCCCCTGGGATACGACCGCCTGCTGACCAGCTAATTCGAGCATCCCGACCACAGCACAGGGAGTGTGTGTGTGTGTGTGTGTGTGTGTGAGAGAGAGAGGACCAGCTATGTTTGCATGACTGCAAGTTTTTGGCAGCAGCAGGAGGATACATTTCCCCCCTCATCTTCTTTTTGGACAGCGTGGCGGATCTTGTGTGTGTGTGTGTGTGTGTGTGTGTGTGTGTGTGTGTGTGTGTGTGTGTGTGTGTGTGTGTGTGTGTGTGTGTGTGTGTGTGTGTGTGTGTGTGTGTGTGTGTGTGTGTGTGTGTGTGTGTGTGTGTGTGTGTGTGTGTGTGTGTGTGTGTGAGAGAGAGAGAAAGAGAAATTTAAAACAAAAAGAAAAATGTTGGACGCGATCCCTTCTAAAAATAAGCGAGCCGGTCAGAGGGATCCAGGTATTTTTTTTTTTAAATACGAGGAGGGGGTGGGGGTGTAGGAAGGTGAACTGGCGGTAGTAAGCAGATTCAGATTCAGACACTGCACTTACTGGAAGCGAGGCCACCTAAAAAGACACACACACACACACACACACACACACACACACACACACTCAGCCTGAGCTCAAATTAAACACGGCTGTCTAGTAATCCTGTTATCATAGGCTGCGGTTTCTCTATCTGTATCACTTACATTTTATGACAGTACACACACACACACACACACACACACACACACACACACACACACACACACACACACACACACACACACACACACACACACACACACACACACACATCTAAATGTTTAAGGTATGCAGCTTGGCTCACTTTCCCTTCCTAAAAAATCTGTTTCCGAGCCAAGAGAACATAGTGATGTTTTGTGCGGCTCTCATCCTTCCTCTCCGCGCCTCCCAGTTGCTGTTTTCATTTCTCCCCCCGTGTGTCTGTGTTGTTTTTTGTCAGAGATGATTCACATCTCTGACAAAGAATCGATACAGATGATGCTGCGTTTTATTTCTGCAGCTCAGGGCGATTCGGTTTGCACTCCTGGATTCCTCTGAGGAACAGAAGCTTAGAAAGCCGGCAATACAACTGTAATCAGATCAAACACACATGAGGTTAATCAGTGGGGTTTGACCTGTTGAACTGGACTTTTCTGTTGTTATATCCCTTATTTGCTCCTACAGTTATAAGGAAAAGTAAATATGCAAGAAAGTTTGTTGTCGTCAAGTAATTTCTCATAAATGTTCCACCTAAAAATCTGAATCTCCTACAAAAATGAGCAATTTTTAGATTTGAGATTCATTTTTTTTCTAGTATTCCTTTCTCCCCTTTTTGTTTTACCTACAATTGCCCTAAAACGACTAATTTAATCCACAAATATTCCCTTAATGTTCTTTCAGGGGACTTGTGTATGCACCGTTAATGTCTCTAATTGCAGTATGAGATCAGATAGTGTTCAAATTGGGCATCTGCATCATCTTAAGTAATTAAATGTATTAAAATAATGTGAATTATTGTGCATTTGTGAGGCGTGTGTGCACTTTTTACTAAAATATTAAATGATAGGCTTCAGATTCTACATCTTGAAGGCCAAAACTAGTTCCACATCATTTTTAAAGTCATGCAAATTCACACATAACCTTCATCATTCCTACATTGATCATTTTGGAGTGTGAGATTTCATAAAACCTGATTTATTTCCCTCAACATGCTTTTACTCGTGCTGCATTCGGGTCTAATGGCTCTAAACTACTAAGAGGAGCTCCAGTTAGGAGGTCTAATTCAATGAACTACCCATGACAGGAAGTTCCTGTTGATAATCCTGAATTTGTAAGAGGCTTTCAGCTTCAATCACTCTTATACCCGAGCACAGGAGCTCTGCTGGAGGAGCAAACAGTTAATGGCTCTGGGTCTGAACTTGTTTATGGAGAGGAACCGGACTGTAGGAGGTAAATTATGACCTTGTTTAAAGCCGAGGTATACAGGAGCTTTACGTCGCCTCACATCGGGATGTGGAGGACGTATTTATTTTCTCTCCTCCTCCACCCGTCCATCCACACGTCCTTCCTCACTGCACCGGTAACTGTATATATACCGTGCCTCAACCTGTGTTTCTGGGCGAGGTCAGGAGTCGTCACCAGCCATTATAGATTCTACACACACTTTTAAGAAATACTCAAAATAAATCGGATTTGGTTCTGAAAACATTTGATTTCAGTCCCGTTTGATAAGGCATTTTACTCTAAAGGATTCAGGACACAAACCCAAGCTGATGCTTCAGATATTTAATGGTGGAAGTAAAGTTGGAACTATGCATGTAGGATAAAAAAACCCATGCAGACACTTCTTGATTTCATATTGCACCAGTTGAAGGTAAAGAAAAACTAGAGTGTAAAGTAGGAATAACTTCCACGTTGTAACGGGCTAACTTCACTAATTTCACAATCACCTTTTTTCTGAAAAATGTTGACTTTTAAAACTCCTTTTTCATGTTGCTCTAAACCTCCTCTCTAAAAAATTCACACTCTCCCAATTTTTTTCCTTTAGATTTTCTTTACAAACTTCAGGTTTGTTTTCCAAATTTAGACTTTTTTCAATTTCCGAATATTTCTTCAATTTCTTCATTTTTTAAAATAAATTCAGACTTTTAAAAATGTCCCGTTTTTTTCCTCATTATTCTAATTCCTTCTCCATGTGGCCTTAATCATCATCTTTAAAAAAATTCACACTTTTTGTCGGCCAATTATTTTTCTTTTTGATTTTCTTTTCAAACAATTTCCACAAACTTTTGTCTTTTTTTCAACATTTCATTTTTTTTTGATTTTCACCTATTTCTTCAAAATTCAGATGCACTTAAAATACCCGCTGTACGTCCAGAAGTACGCTAATGAGACACAGCAGGGATTTATAATGCTCTTGAAGCACTTGCAAAGGGAAGAATTCAGCCATTTAAGCGATGCAAAGCAGATATCGACGAGTCGTCTGGAAGAGAAGAAGGAGAGAGACTCACAAAGTAACAAAGCCTCTAATCAGGACTCCCTGTGACCGTCGGGACAAATCTGGTGTAAATCAGCTCAGTAATCCTCTTATGTGTCTCCAGCGTGGCTGCTGTTCATCGTCTCATCTGTTTGCTATTTCACTTTCACCATGCAGCGACAGCGTGCCACGTCTTTGTAACGGCTGCCCTGAGTGGGGGGCACGCACGGACACAATCAAACCCCCGATTTAAAAAAGTGCCCCGTCACCTGATAGCCTCACTCCTGCTCTGATCCCTCCAGGCTCCAGCTTTCAGACTTGTTCATTTAAATGGAGAGCTCTTATAAACTGAAAGCCAACGAAGCGTCGTCCAGAAGATTATTGGAGCTTATGATTTCCAGAAAGGCTAGTCAGCGTTTTTGAGAGAGAAGTTTTGCTTAAAATCCTAAGAAATGACTCGTATTGTTTAATATGGATTCTCTCCCTCCTTCCTTTCCCCCTCCATGATGTTGGTGGTGTTCAGGGGGAGCAGGGTTGTGGGAATGTAGCTCGCCACCGAGGAACGTAATTAGTAAATCCCCAAAACCCACAGGAGTCAGGTTTCCTACCATCAGCTCTGTCCTGTTCGGTCTTTATTTTGATTCTGTTTCTTTTACTACGTGTACGTCCCTTTCTTACAGATAGATCGATTGGTTTCTTCAGCATGGTTCTACGATTGTTCCCTGACCTTAACAAAGTAGAGTATAAATCTAAACCCAAGTAAAACCATGTCTTGTTGAATCTAAACCTCACTTCTAATTTATATATCTTGTATTTTTTGAAGATTTTAAAAGGTTTTGATATTTGCAAAGTTGATTGGTAATAGTTTTGGAGGGAATCAACCAGGGAAACACTCGCAGTGTGAGATATTGTGCAGGATTACTTTACGTTCCTGGTGGATTTTATGTAACATAACAGAGGTTATTTGCACACACGTCTGCACGATTCACTGTAGTTTGCTATACTTATGTTTTGGTGTAAATACTCTTCTTTAGCATTTTCTTTTTGTTTCTTAAAAATACTTCTGTTTATTATCTGGATTTTTTAAAGTTCTTTTACAACTTATTTTCTTAGATTGTTTATTTTGGACACCAAACTAAATTCCTTCTATGTGTAAACGTACCTGGCAACACACGTCTGACTCTGATTGATGCTATCTCAACAGAGGCTGGCTCAAAATAAGGAGATTAAGGTCTATAAATGAGAGTTAAAGTGGGTAAATTATTTCAAACTTGACCATCAAGATGTTTTTATTAGAAAATATGTCACAACCCATCTTAAAATATCTCAAAGAAGTTCCAAACCTCCTCCTCTGACACCGGTTTTAATAAGAGATCTTCACCAGTAACCTGCAAAGTTATTTTCTGACTTGAGTAAATGAATTCCTCTGAGTTGTCAGGTAAAGTATGACAGTCCAGCAGAGCAGCAGGTCAGCGCAAGTTCACCGGTTGAAGCACAGCCAGGAGAAGATCCCAAACCCACAGGTGTGTGTGTGTGTGTGTGTGTGTGTGTGTGTGTGTGTGTGTGTGTGTGTGTGTGTGTGTGTGTGTGTGTGTGTGTGTGTGTGTGTGTGTGTGTGTGTGTGTGTGTGTGTGTGTGTGTGTGTGTGTGTGTGTGTGTGTGTGTGTGTGTGTGTGTGTGTGTGTGTTCATGCTGCAGCTGCCACTTTCCTTAAAAATATAGTCGCCGTGATGCATTCAAGGTCCTGTAGGAATGTGTGTGTGTCTGATGTGTTTGTCAGTGTGGACCATTTGTTAGAGTTCAGATGGCGAGGTTGACATCATGATTACAGACTGGAAAACACACAGCGTATAAGGTAAACACACACACACACACACAAACACACACACACACACACACACACACACACACACACACACACATCCTCATATCTCTATTCCTGTTCTCTCCTCATTCAGGAAAATAAACCTTTCTCAAAAACACCGTTTCTATTTCCCCCACGCACACACACAAACACACACACACACACAAACACACACACACACAAACACACACACATACACACACACACACACACACACACACACACACACACACACACACACACACACACACACACAGGGTGCTGAGTGATAGATCTGTGGTGCTCTATGAATAGCCGGCTGAATAACAGAGCTGACCGAAAGCTTGCAGCATCTTCAGCCCACAGCGGACATAAAGTGTGTGTGTGTGTGTGTGTGTGTGTGTGTGTGTGTGTGTTTTCCTTGAGCTCAGAGATACAGATGTTAGCCAAGAGTCACCTCAGTAAGATGGAGAAACCAGCCTTGTGTGTGTGTGTGTGTGTGTGTGTGTGTGTGTGTGTGTGTGTGTGTGTGTGTGTGTGTGTGTGTGTGTGTGTGTGTGTGTGTGTGTGTGTGTGTGTGTGTGTGTGTGTGTGTGTGTTTGTGTTTGTTTGTGTTTGTGTGTGTGTGTTGTAGTACCGGTAGCCGGCCACAGGTCTTGCAGAGGTCATCTCATCATCATTATAATCATGTTGTTTGTCAACGTCCCTCCACGGTTGTGTATGTACTTATGCTGTCATGGGATTGGTGTGTGTGTGTGTGTGTGTGTGTGTGTGTGTTTTCCTTGAAGTGATGCAGATGTTTATGTTTTCTGTATGAAAAAAGTCATGTTTTAGCATCGTAGTGTGTGTGTGTGTTTTGGAAGGATGGTCTGTAAAAGACAGGGTTTGAAAGGTTAAGAGATGGTGTGTGTGTGTGTGTGTGTGTGTGTGTGTGTGTGTGTGTGTGTGTGTGTGTGTGTGTGTGTGTGTGTGTGTGTGTGTGTGTGTGTGTGTGTGTGTGTGTGTGTGTGTGTGTGTGTGTGTGTGTGTGTGTGGAAAAAGGAAGACAGAGTAACAGAAAATGATACTCAGAAGTGTGTGTTAGAGATGATTAGGAGAGGTTGTGTACAATACAAAGTGTGTGTGTGTTTCTGCGTACTGTAAATGTTTTTTCCTAAGTCAAACGTCTTGATTTACTTCTGCCATTTTTTGTCACGTCACTCTGAACTGAGTCAGATTTGAGTCTCAAATGGTCTTCAGTAGATGTGTGTGCTGCGAACATATTAGCTTAGCACACATCTCCTATCAAGAGGAAGTCAAAGCAGTCTCTTGAACTTCCTTTGGTACATTGTTCTGTTCTCAGGGAGGTTGAAAGGAGATTTTGTGACATAAACTCCAAGCAATCCTACTTCAGAACATTTAAAAAGTCATCCAGTTGTGCCTGGCTGCGGAGATCTGGCCTGTTAGCAGCCTGGTAGCATCTGGTAACCTTTGGCTGTCCTCTTGAGTCAGTCAGAGAATCCAAGACACCGAGGAGAGAAACATCTTCATTTTCTAATAGCTGTCTCCGAGCCGGCCAAAAACATTCTCCAGCTTCACGCTTGGCTGTAATCTCCACCCTAATGAACGCTTGCATGTGCTAACCTTTTGCTTAAGTCACACGAGAGTTGTTTAAAGTGTGTGTGTATTCATGCCGTCTGTTATCCAGGCTTGTTTTGGCCTTTAAATAACAGTGAAAAATGGGACCTGGTCGGCTTCTGGCCTCCGAACTACAGGGACAATTAAGAGCTGTGGTTTCCCTTGGCCTTCTGTGCATTGGATTGTATGTGTGCGTCCAGACTTGGCGCTAAACGCAGCTGCTGTGGCCACACCGTTATAAATTAGGCATGGAGGCGCAACCGCAAATAACATACGTGGTTTACTAAAGTTATCCATCAAAGTCGGAGGCTTTTGTCCAAGAATCTTTGTCAGAAAACAACGTTGGGAGATATCAGTTGTTTTTCTGATGGATAACCTGTGAATTTAACACAGTATTGAAGCTTCATGACCACCAACCAATGTGACATTAGGCCTGTTTATTATGTATATCTCTATCTTTATTGTGTATATGTATGTTAGACATTCCCTGAAGTCACAAAATCAATCGCAGAGATGGATGCTTTCCCTAAAGTTTCATCCTTTTTCCCTTCAAGGGGGAACTTTTTTCTGCAAGTGCAGTGAAGAAATATTGCTCTGTTTCAATAAAATTGATAAAACATACCTTTGGTTCAGTACGCCACACTTAAAAGGACATACACAACGCAAAATAAACATATGCTTTGTCAGAAGACAACGTTGGCAGATATCGGTTGTTTCTGATAAATAACCTGTCAATTGAATTTTGATGACCAACCAATCGGACATTAGGGCCTATTTTTCCTGCAGCTGCTGTTGAATTATCCATATATCTTTACAATCAATCTATCATTTTGAGATCCTGATTGTGTTGGACATTCCCAAAAGTCACAAAACCAATCGCATTTTCAGCCGTTCTGAATGAAAGATGGATGCTTTTCCTAGAGTTTCATTTCACTTCTTTCTGTATCTGGAGTGAATTTTTGACATACCGGGTCTAAAATATCAATACATTTGCCTTAGTTTGCTTCAGTATTCCCTTAAAAGGACATACACAACCCTCCACATAGTCATTGGACGTCTAATAGAACACTTCTTGCCGTAAAATAAACAATCCGTGCATTTTGTTTAAAGTGCTACCCTCTAATTGAGCCCTTAGTTGCCTCCCGAGGTCCCGTCTCTCTGCACTTCATCATACTTCATGTATATAGTGGAGCAGAGCGAGGCAGGCACTGACCCTTGAATGTCCTCTTTAGGCAGATGGACGAATCATTAGAGAGAGCTGCCTATTAGCCTGCCAATAGTTTCCTTTCATCTTTAGCCAATGGGTTTTGAACTCCCGAAGGTACCTACGTATTAGTTAAATGTACATTTGTCAATAACCCCAGCCAAACCGACAGGTGACATCACGCTAAATCAAGTGACAGTGTTTGTGTTTCTATGGCATGTGTCACTGGCCTCGGGCTCAGAAGGGCGAATCATCATGCAGACATCCTCATATCTGTATTTTATAGCCGTCTTCTGTCCCTGCCAAGAGTTTCATCTTAACTGAAGCCAGCACGTCCTACTGCTGTGTCTTCTGGATGCTCCCCAGCAGCATGGTTTCCACCGCAGAGCCAAACCAGTCCTAACCGGGGCTTAGCTACTCCACCATTTATCCCAAGTCCTCAAAACAACATTTCTGGGATTCTCTTCGCTCGCCAAGAGGATCATGTTTGCCAGTTTGGCCGTAGATTTAAAGGATTGATAGCAGTTATGCCATTACAGCATGTCTCTGAATTGTCTGGCGATGATTAGACTCTCAGATCATCGAAAGGCTGCTATCATTTTCCAATACTACCAGGAAGATGTTTTATAATTCTGGGTGTACAAACACTCAAATCAAGTCTGCAAAACAAGTAAATTAGGTTGTTTTCTAACTTGCAAAGTCCTTTCAAATGTCTAAAATATATGTTGCCTGATTTAATTTAATGATTCTCCTGATAAAGCTTGAAACATCTGCTGAGATCAGCTTTAAAAATGTCAAAAAACACCTCGAAAAAGTGATTTTGCTCGTCTGTATGTCACTTTTCATTATCTTAAAAGCCACTTCTACTATTTTCACTCCTAATATCGCTCACTCCCCTCATTGTGTATCATAATTCATCAACAGATTTAACCCCAAGTTTGAATGCAATCCAAAAAAGACCACATCCTTTAAACGATTGAGTCAACCTCCACAGAAACCTCGCTTACTGTAACAACACCAATTACCTTAACAGGGAACCAGCACAGCAATTTCAGTTTAGAGGGAATTGGCATGTTTTCCCGCCTACAGGTCTCCAGAAAAGCATCTGTTTCGTCCCACATGTTTCCTGAATCACTTAATCTGTGCTTGGTTTACGAGGACTTATTGTCTGGTATGTGGGACAGGTGTCTGTGGACAAAAGTGTGTCATTGAGGAATATTCTAATTGTGTATTATTGACTAATCCCTTTAGTTTTTGTATGGGGTTGGAGGGGGGGAGGTTCATATCAGAGAAACAGTTCTGGATATTGAATCAGCAAAATCCAAGAGTCAATCCACGAGAAAAAAGGCAATGGGTGGTCCTAGTTTTGCTGTTGTTTTAGGAATTGTTTATCAATCAAACCATAAAGGCCGGGACTCTGGACAACTGTTTATCATGTCACTTATTGGCCTGAGAAGTCAGATGTAACTGGGATTGATACAGCTTGCTGAATCCCACACTAAACCTACTAGCTTTTCCCTGCCAATCAGCTTGGCTTCGGTTCAGTCGTCGCCCTCCTTGTGTTCTGAAACCTCTATAAACCTCTATAAATTACATGGCGCGTTGACCTGAAATGTGGCAGTGCTCTGGTCACTTCCTGGTTTAATCTGCTCCCTGTCCGCTGGATGACTCCGCTGTTGGACCACGACACAATCACAACCAATCAGCGACTGGAACGGGATGAGAAAGCCAATCAATTACTGGAACGTATCGGCCCGTCATTATCCAGCCAATCACACATTTGGCAAAACCTTGAGGCCCCCGTATCGCTGTCTCCCTTCTTCGTTTCCTATCTGTCTTCCTGCCTCTTTATCATCTCAGACTTTCATCAGTGTCCTTTTGTTTAGCTATCTGTTTCTGGGAAGAAAAAAGAGACGACCAAATGCGTTTTTGAAGACAGAAGAGAAGACGTAAGGGCAAGCTCTCCTCTAGCCTTTGGCTGACCTGCTAGGATTTCAGCACAGGAGTTTAAAGACACACCGTGGGACTGTCTTCCTCTGCACTGATGTCACTGGAAAGGAACAGTCTGCCTTCTATCACACATTACCAAACATATCACTACACACCCACCGACCTTTCTTGCTTCCTTAGTCTTTGTTACGGTTTCTTTTTCTGTCATGAATCAAGGTCAACTCCAGACAGAGCAGCTGAACCAGTAGCTTTTGAAACATACTTTCTTGAACAAATATGGATGCCTGACTTTGCTTTGCTGAAGAAGTTTCTCGCCTATTATAGCAACACAATTGTGGAAAGTGTGGCTTATTTTGATAGGTTTCAGATGGTCCAGTGCAACCATTAGACACAATCCCAGTAGGGAAATTTAGGAACATCTAAAGGAGGTAGTGTCACTTTGTTGGGTTGTACACCTTCTTGGAGAATACATCCTAATTGCTTTGGTGATACACTCACTTGATTGATTGCATAAAGTAAATGGAAAGACACGACTACATGCACGATCTCCCAGAGCAGAGCAAACTGAGGTGAAGGCGCATATGTGCAAGTTGAAACTGAGTCAACTTCAGTGTAACAATTGGCCCGAAAATCCCGGGGCTTATGAATCTGATTCAGAGGGGGAAGGAGAGGGACCGGAGGGAAATGAGTCCAGAGATCAGTGAGAAGCTGAGCTGTCACATCGACACAAACACACTGCTGCTCACTGGATGCATTTGGAGGAATTTGTAATGGCTTGAAGGCGTCCACATCTGGCTTCAGATGTTCTGATTGATTGGTCCCTCATGTTGATGATTTTGGGGGAATTTATTGATTTGGTCTTTGTGTTTTAATTGTTATGTGTTTTGATTTTGTGTCTGAAACGTTGTTGACAGATGGTGCCGGTCCTGGCCCAGAAACAACACACTTTTGTTGTTGTCATTGTTATTGTTGTTACAACGCCTCTACAGCTCATGCATCGGCTGTTTTGCAGAACTAGCAAGTCGTTGGTTGCAAAAATGAGTCTTATTGTAAACAAATCACTTGAATACTCAGTAAACATGTTCCATATGATTTCATTATCTCAATGGCTAATTTTAAGTCAACTTTAAAACAAATACGTCGTGATTGACAAGAAGCTTTCACCGCATTAACCTCTTTGGATGTTGTCCATCTATTAGTTTTATAAATGTAACCCCTTTGACACTTATTTTCTGCTCTTGGGTGTTATTGTAATGTTTAGTTTGCCTATAAATGTCTTGTCCAGGGTTAGGGTTGTACTTCAGCCTCTTGATGTTGATGACAAGAAGGCTCATTTGAGGCTGTAGTCCATCAAAGCAATGCATTACGTCATGGTGAAGTTGTCCATATTCAATATTTACAGTTTAAAAGTCCAAGTTGTGCGATTGACGAGGCGAGAATCAGATTAATGCTCTATCCTAACAAACCTTAGGTGTTGTTTGAGATGTTGTACAGCATTTTAAAAACATATTTAGGGGGGTTCAGACTCCTGTGATTGAATCTTTCTTAAATATGCACCTGTTTTGTTCTTTAAAAGTCATTAACAAGTCACATCAAAAGTGAAAGTAAATCAAACGGATTGCAATTCTAGATAAAGATGCCTTAAGTTTTGTGATGATCACCTTAGTCCTTCTGTATTGGGCCTTCTCCCCGGGCCTGAGGGATGAATGACACTATTACACAGTGAAATGACTGTGCAGAAGGGCAGCCAAAAGTCAGATGTCTTTGTTTACTTAGTGTTTATACAGTGACGAGTCACCGCGCCTCGCAGCCACCCCAGAGCAGACCTGTAATCTGCACGGTGTCACACACACACACACACACACACACACACACACACACACACACACACACACACACACACACACACACACACACACACACACACACACACACACAGACAAACGTGTGGTGTAACCCCGGATTCACCCCGTTCCCATCCCATAATAGACATGACAGAGTACCAATTGTGCTGTCATGGTAACAACACAAACCTGAGGTCTGGTACCAGGATGTTTAGCTGTGGTTCAGGATACCACAGCATTGCTCACTTGAGTGTGTGTGTGTGTGTGTGTGTGTGTGTGTGTGTGTGTGTGTGTGTGTGTGTGTGTGTGTGTGTGTGTGTGTGTGTGTGTGTGTGTGTGTGTGTGTGTGTGTGTGTGTGTGTGTGTGTGTGTGTTTGTGTGTTCTCCGGCTCCAAAATGAAATCAGGCGCAAACTGAAGTTTACATGTTCATGTTAGTGTTTCACAAAGTCATGGCTTGTTCATTCCACCCGTAGAGTACACAGCGAGACGAGGGAATAATAAACACGTCCGGCAACGCGTCCTGAGGAATCACTCCTTCCTACATCTTTCATTCATTCAACATCCTCCGGGGACCTTGTGTTAATTTAAAAGAGTAAACCAAGAACTAAAGAGCTGCTTTTGTTTGAGATCAAAGCAATTATTTGATCCTCAACATTTCCTTAAACTCTGCTCTAATTTGCCTGCGTAGCATCACCGAGGTTTTGTTCCAATCAAAGGATTTAGAAACAGAAAACGAGACATCGTTTTTTAAAGAGTGGTTAGCTAACATCCTTCTTCCTAAGTCCTTGTAGCTAAGAAACCCCCACACAAAGATAAAGGACATATTGTTGGATAATGAGCTTTAATCTAACGAAACAATAACCTAAAGAAACGAGAAGCTAACAAACAGATAAGCCTAACGAAACGATAACCTAAAGAAACGATAACCTAAAGAAACGATAACCTAAAGAAACGATAACCTAAAGAAACGAGAAGCTAACGAAACGATAACCTAAAGAAACGAGAAGCTAACGAAACAATAACCTAAAGAAACGAGAAGCTAACGAAACGAGAAGCTAACGAAACAATAACCCAAAGAAACGAGAAGCTAACAAAATACAACCTTTATGAAGGAACAAAAATAATGTAGACTTAAGTTTTTGGATCTTATATCAATTGTGTCTTTTGTCTGTGGAACTTGAATGCGTATGGATGAATCAAACAGTATTTTAATATGTGTGCAAGTGTCTGTGTCCTCAGGCCCTTTAACCCTTGCACAGTATAATTAGAAAATCCACATTCTTTGCTCAAAAGCCCTCAGTTTATTCCTTCCAAGAGCAAGATGGAAAAACCCTGCGCTCTGCAGACTGTGTAGTGATGTTCATTACACTTGTTGACATGTATTATTTGTTATTGAGTGCCCCTTCTCTCAGAGAGCCGTATCTTTTATTAGCCCGTATGGAATATCATTCATTTGTCAGGTTGTTAAAGCGCATAATCATATTTTACCGGGCCACTGTAGTTCATGCTCTCGTTTTTTAATACGTGCGAGCTAGTTTGCTGCTTTTTATTGGTCTGTGTGGAGTCCGACCAATAGTCAGGTTGATAGAGCGGCGGAAAAACATATTCCAGTGTGCGGTTTTGTTTCATTATTATTATTAATGATAGAAGCAGAAACTGTATAGCAGCACTTCAGAGGCCTTTAGGGTTTGAACGAAGTCATGTGTCTACAACTATTTCCCTCATTCTTTCCTTCTTTCTGATTCAACCCCGTCTTTTACATTCTTGTTTATTTTTAGCCTTTCGACCTCAATCCTTTCCCCCTGTCCTTAGGCTCTCCTTTTCACCTACTTATAGCTCTTTTCCTTCCTCTTCTTCTCCTTCCTCTTTATTGTGTTCCTGCCGTTCCATTCTCTTAGTAACTCCATCTTCAACTTCTCCCTTTGCTCTTTTATCATCCTTCCTGACCTCCTTTGCTTTCTGTTCCGGTGTTTCCTTTCTAGGTATTTGCCTGTTTTTGACCTCCCTAGTTTCCCTCTTACTGTCCTCATCCTCTTGTTTTTATAACTTTCCTTGCACAACGTTGCCTCGACCCATTGAATCCATCCCTTCCTTCGCTTCCCTCAACCTCTGACCACGAGCAGCCGAGACAGACCACAGACACCATTAGCAATGCTGTGTTGGAAAAATAACATACAGTGTGCCGATTATTTTTCCCCAAACCGTCCCCACCAGACCCCCGTTAAAATAGTCCACAATCCTCACATTTTCCGGAATCCCCTCTGTCAATATGACGTGTTATTTCCTGCCGTGATGAAATTGACAGATCTTTTCCAAAACAGGTCCGAGCGAACGCGTTCTGCGGTCGCTGCGTTGGAGGGTCACTGTGACACATAGTCAAGATGAAATATATTGATGTGGTTCCTCTGTGGCTCCTTGAGTCATCCAGGAATGTTTAGGAGTGGTCAAAAACAAGTACATAAAACTTCTCCCCGCAAGTGTGCTGTTCAATGTGTAGCACAGCTTGGATCAAGACGATTATTATGTAAGGCTTGTGAGGACAACCTTAAACAAAAGCTGATTTTAATTAAGACCTTACTCCAGATGCTCAAAAGATGTTCATACAAAGAGATCAGGCTTTTTATTCCTTGGAAACGGGGGGGCCTTTGAGCATATTGGTCAATGCTTTCAACTCAAGAGATCTCGGTCGACGTTAAAGATCGGTTTCTTTTAACCGTCATGGTGATTTCCCTTAACTTCAGCCAAGTAGTTTCCTCCTTCTGTGGATGTGACCTTAACCCTAGAGTTGTGTGAGGTTGCTTTTTCTGCCTCTCATGTCTCCTCGAGCCTTACGTTCCCATAGGACTAAACTGTATGTTTTTCCTGGATTACAGTCAAAGTTTAAAAGGAGATTGGTCCATTTTCCATTGAACCGTTACCGCTTTTGTCAGACAGTCTGCTATTCCGAAAACAGACGGCCATCTTTGCTAAGTATTTATCTTTAGGAGAATCAGATTCTTACCTCTGTATCTCAAATGTAATACTAAAATATGAGAAGAACAAACCGGAGCTAGGTCCCTGGTTTTGTTGGAATGAGGCCTCAAGGGTTTCAATGTTTGAAGATAAGAACTGTGCTGTTGTTCTGTTTCAATGCGTCATTGCAATCAAACACAGTCTTGTTTGTTGTGTGTGACTGGTTTGTAATGACTAGAGTGTGTGACATTTCACAGGTGTTCCTACTTTTAATTTGCACTGATGTGAAAGCATGACATCTACCATTGTTCTGAGTGGTTTCGCCACTTAATGACGCAAGATTGAACATCTGGTCTTACGTTACCTCCATGCATCTTTCACAAACGTTACAAGGCTAAGGTGTATTTTATGGAATCCCAAACATCACATTAGGTATCTAAAAGGCCAGAAATATGTTCAAGGTTAATCTTTCCATCCCTATGGTTTCGATTTTTTGTCAAATCTGAAATAGAAGAGCAGGATGGAAGTGTTTGTGCGCGGTTACAGAGGCAACCGTCAGGCAGACTGGGCTCGTACACTCACTGCACCACCGGTATGTGCTGGTAGCTGACACATATACACACACATAGAATAATAAGCATGGCCAAACCTTCCCTGATTCATCCTCCCCCTCCCTTCCTGGTGTATTACCCACTGTCACTCATCGTCAGCCATTCAGAACTGAAGCACATCCAGAATAAGCAAGCGTCGGCCCGGTCGGTCGTCTCCTCGCTGCAGAAGGTCGTCTTGTTCTGCTCTTTGTTAATGTGAGAACCTTTGGCCGGACTTTAACTTTGAGACCGTAGACCACCTGCCAGTGGAGGTGCAGAGGAGATCTTGCAGATGTTGAGATATCACGGTCTGGAAAACAAAAGGAGTAGAAGTAGCAGAGGATGGAGTTATGACAGGAATTATGACGGAGGTAATTTATACCTTTTTGCGGCTTGGTAGAAAAATATTCAAAAATGTTTTTCTTTCGATATTTCCTCTACGATATTTTTCCAAAAATACTATTTCTTTTAAAAACCTGTGTTAGGTATTTTTAGATTAGATTGGATTTTTTTTGCGCTGAGCCACAAGTACTTCAAATGCAGATATCATCTAACCAGATGTGCAAGAAAAAGCAAAGTGAAGTGTAATGTATAGAAGCATACGTTTATAGATATGACAGATATTAAAGGTTAAAGTTTATGCAGAATAAATAGTATTATTAGGTAAAAACACTATGAACACAGGTGTAAACTCAAAGACACTCAAACAACCATAAAACCCTTAAATTCCTCATTTTTATTATTTAAGTTTGTTTTTCTTCTTCTTTGTCCGTTGATTTTAGCTCCACTGATATCAAAACCATGTCTTAAAGACGTAATAGAGATTTTTCCTTATATTTTACAACTAAATCCAGCGTCTTCCTCCCCTTCCCATGGGAGAGGAGCGGATCTGATTCCCACGCAGCAACGCCAGCTTCCTGTCATTACACCATGATGTCATGCAGTGACACATCACCGCTGCACATCCACATATATCACACCGACCAGAGATCCACAAACACGAGCGTATACAGCACGGTCCCAGTCTCAACCACCGCATTCCTGGTGCAGGGTCAGGGCTGCCTCGGCTGAGGACACACAGGGATTTTCAATGAGTGTGTGTGTGTGTGTGGTGTCCAAACTGTATATTTTATAGAGAAACCGCTGCATAGTCAGAGAACTGCATCATTTGTTTCACCGTGGCAAACTCTTCTGGAGAGTTAAAGTTTATTTAGGCGCTATGGTCTCAGACTGAGGGAGGAAGTGCTCTTAACCCGCATGACCTATACTGGCCAGCAGGGGGCGACTCCACTGGTTGCAAATCCAAAAGAATAGAAGTCTATGAAACAATTTGCTTGCTTTTCCCTTGATTACCTCATTAAAAATGGTCTTTCGACGTGCTGTATCTTCATTCTCAACTGTCTTAAGACGATACAATAACAAGACCTACATTTAAGACAAAAAGCACCCAATTCTTCGGAACAATAACAGATAATAATACATATTATTTATATAGGCTCCTTTCAAGGCTCTCAAGGTCACTTTTTAAAACCATTTTGAATATTAGGGGGCCGGTCGTCTTTGTCCTTAACAATTTTATGGTCTTTTATCACTATTTTTCAGTCCGGCTTGATGTTCATTTTGGAAATGATGCTCCATATGTATGATCTGACTAGCATGGTGTTTTTAAGCATTGGGTTTTACTTAAAGATCCTTGAGAAACTGGACTGGTCGTTGTTCTGGTATTTTGTTTAAGCATGATCTTCAAACCAGAATCACCATCCTGATCCATCTATACAACAGTGTACGGACGCATCCCACTAACCAAGTAACTAACTTAGCTTGTGGTTGCTATACTTACTGCAACTGGGAATGATCAAACCAGCAAGTTCAATGGGGAGATTTTGCTGACATGGCATTAATTTCAATGGAAATGTTGGAAAGGGAAATTTCAACATACTACAGTAAGTGAATAGAGGGAGTCATAGAGGGGAGATTTTGGGTGGGTGAACCGCTCACTTCGACAGATGAAGTTGGTTTCACGCACGCACACGCACACACACACACACACACACACACACACACACACACACACACACACACACACACACACACCTTTTCCCTGAAAATCTGATTGATGAGTGAAAGGAATTTTCTCTCACCCATCTCTCTCTCTAAAGCTAGATTATAATCTTTAACAAAGTAATAGTTGTTCTCCTCTTCCCACCCTCATTTAATTTCATATAGCAAGAGCAGTGTCAGCAGCAGACACACACACACACACACACACACACACACACAGACAGCTGTATAAACGAGGTTAAGGTGTGTCGTAGTGTGTGTGTATTCTGCGGCCGTCGAGGCAGTGTGTCACTGAGGCGAAAGGTTAAGAAAATGTACCAAATATGAAACTGTCTGCACACACACACACACTCACACACACACACACACACATCAGGAGGATAGATGATAAAACAGTAAAGGAGTATAAACGTTTAAATTATTGCGGAGACTCGACTTTTGTCCCTAGATGGTCATTAAGTCCACATATTATGAATTTTTCTTCCTTCAAATCGGAGAATCAGTGATACACACACACACACACACACACACACACACACACACACACACACACACACACACACAGACACACACATTCGGAAGCCACCCAGGTCTGCGTGTTGTAGAGTAAAATCAACAGTAGACCTTTTTCCATTTAACAATTTATGGACGTCTATAGGTCACGTGTGTGTGTGTGTGTGTGTGTGTGTGTGTGTGTGTGTGTGTGTGTGTGTGTGTGTGTGTGTGTGTGTGTGTGTGTGTGTGTGTGTGTGTGTGTGTGTGTGTGTGTGTGTGTGTGTGTGTGTGTGTGTGTGTGTGTGTGTGTGTGTGTGTGTGTGTGTGTGTGTGTGTGTGGGGTCAGTGAAAAGAGTGACCCTGAAAAGTGCTGGACTATAAATGTTACGCAGCATTCACTCTCTCTCTTCTCCTGCTTCTGTCCTTCTTCTTTCTTCGCTGTTCACACTCTATGTTCAGAGTGTGTTCTGTGTGTGTGTGTGTGTGTGTGTGTGTGTGTGTGTGTGTGTGTGTGTGTGTTCATTTCATGGTGTGTGTGTCCAAAAAAACAACTCTTATGTTCCATAACAAACCCGTCAAGCCGCCCTGTGACCCTTCACTTCTACACACACTTTCAACATGCCACACACACACACACACGCACACGCACACGCACACACACACACACACACACACACACACACACACACACACACACACACACGCTGTTTTCCCCAGCACCCTCATGCGTGTGTGTGCTGATACGGAGATGCTATCACCCGTGTTACTGTTACCGTGGAGATAACATCTCGGTAACACCGCTTCCTCTCTGCACCGCCTGTATGTGTCACTCAGGTGTTGCTGTGCAGGTGTGCTCTCCGGTTATCTGTTCATACTGTAACCCGAAGTTGTTCGTGGAAAAATGTCCAATAAAAATCCAATAAACTATTTACTAATTCATCTATTTTTCTTTCCTTAACTAAATGACTTTTACATCATCAAAGGAATAAAAGAAATGACGTTATTTATCCCGGGTGGAATTTAAGTCAAACTAAATCCAACCAAAATAAAATGAAAATATTCAAAACAAGAGGAAGAAGTAAAAGTAAAATGTCTCTTTAACAAAATAAAATAAATAGAATAAGATTTTCATATAAACCAAAAAGTCAAACTATAAAGAGTCAAATAAAATGCAATAAAAATATGTATATAAATAATAATTTGGACTGAATACAATATATAACTATTACTATACAGTAGTGTTTTAGTATATGCATCATGCAGTAGCAAGACTAGGATGCTATATTATTTACACTGGATCTTTTGGGAAACTAGAGGAAAAGGTGTTGCAGTGATTGTTGTCCCCCCACAGATCCCCCTCACATCTGGGTGGATGGCGCCAAAATAAGACCATTTCAACATCTTTTAATATACGAAACAGTGCATCAAACCACCTCAGATAATCCTAAAATCTACAGATTCCTTTGTAATATATTCTTGGGGAAATGGGTTATAGTATCTGGAAATAATATCAGCGTTGGATTATATTTGTGGTTTAAAGGGAAGTATTGTAACCTCAGTCACACACTCTTCTGCTTCTGCTCAAAGTGAGGGTCATGCACAGAGTGAACAGAGATCTCAGCCTCTGATACACACACACACACACACACACACACACACACACACACACACACACACACAACAGGAAACACATGTTGGAGGAACTGAGACTGATAACAAATGACTATGTGTGGGTCACTAGTAGTCTCTTACGAGATGAAAGAAATAGTTGTGAAGAATCAGATATTTATCATCTCTGTGTTAAAGGCGTTTTCCTTGCTCTTTATTCCAATTTTTACCAATTTTCTGGAGTGAAATACTACAAAAGGGCAGGGTGTTTGTGCCCGTTCATGCACAAGTGAGACTATAGTGTCCAAAATGAAAAGACAGAGCATTTCTTCAATGGATGTTAGTATTTTTATGGGCACTTCTGGCCGTCAGGGCTACACGAATTGGGGGGAAAAAATCATCATACATTAACAATTATTCACATTATTATTGAAAAATATATTAAAATGATCATCGAGTGATTGAGAGAGGATCCTTACCATTTAATTATGTTTAATTTAGTCTGTTTTAAACCATTTAAAGGCTGATTTGTACACATTTTTAGCCTTAAACTATATTTTGCTTCCTGCTTTTTAAATGCACTAGTCCTTAATGCAATCCTGGTCAAATTCAGATTAATTGTGCAGTCCTATCTGCCATTCATCATGTGAAATTAGAGGCTTTATATTATCTTCATTACATTGTAAGTTGCTTCTGTTTTAAACACCAAAACAAAGGAGGTGAACTGATCCTCCGAGTTGAGATACTATTTTCAGGTCCCTAAAAATGTCCACATATTATTTCACTATTGCTAGGTCATTTTCTTTCCATTCCCTAATTGCTCTTTCAGATGCGTTTCCATT
Organism: Eleginops maclovinus; assembly: GCF_036324505.1. NCBI lineage: Eukaryota > Metazoa > Chordata > Actinopteri > Perciformes > Eleginopidae > Eleginops > Eleginops maclovinus. Next base: position 2,193,076 of record NC_086362.1, read on the forward strand.
GCTTCCTAGTTCTGCGGCAGGTCTTGGCACGAAGGAGCTTAAATTCAGCGATGCTGTATAAGGTATCGGCTGCTGTCGACGTCTGGCCAGAAGCATCAGTATCGGCCTTCAAACTCCCACAAGAGATTCAGTGAGACAGAGGGAGAAACCGATCTGTGTCTCATTCCAGGTATTAGCCGTGCCTGAGGCCAGAGGGAACCCTCCGCCAGCTCCTGTGGTTTTCGAATGAGGCTAGGTCCTGGAATAGAGCTCGGTGATACTGGCTGTGACGAAGCCCAGACAGATTTACATCGAGGGCGGAAAACTATTCCCGTCTCTAACCAAAACATCTCTGTGATTTTAACCCCCGCGGACAGCGCCGTGTGTTTGCTTGTTGGTGGTGATATCCTCCGCGTTCTTTCCACGACCCGCAATTATACATCTTTTGTGCACTTTGTCTTTGTTGGAACCCGAGGACCAAATAGAGACAGACGAGAGACGAGCCAAAGGGAATCCTCAGCCAGCCGCTGTGGTTTCTGGGTCGGGCTATATCCTGGAATACAATACAGGAATATTAGTTGTTACAGAGCCCAGAGAGCCTTGTTTTGAGGGGCAGGAAAACAAACCCTCGTCCCGCATCACAGTGTCCCAAAATGTTCTCCCAGAAGACCTCGGAAGTAATCATTGTTAGAGATAAGTGATCCAGATCCTGCCACTGATTGCTGATTGTAATTTCCTCCTCTGTCCTCCAGTTTGTGTTCTCAGACAGCACAGTAGGTGGCCTCTGTGCTTCTTATTCAAGGTATTAATTAGCAGCAGACTCATAGTGAACTCCCACCAGTCATGATGTTGTCTAGAGTGAAATCCCATTTTTTAAAGCCTGTTTACTCCGTCCACTTAGAGTACGGGAACACAATTAATAAATATATCATTATATATATTGTATACACATGTTATATATTGTAATATATTGGTAATACCTTGTAGCACAATATGCATATTTTTTTAATGAATATATTTTTGTATTATTATTATTAAGGACTGCAGCGTTTAGTAAACATATTTGAAATACATCCTTTTATTCCGTTGTTATATATAAAAGTGATGAGACATTATCTGTTATTTTGTTATTCTGGGAATGTTTCGGACTACCTTGTGTTGAGATGTGTTATTGTTTGGATTGATGTTGCTGTTATTGTGGGTCCTGGTGATTAATAGAAACCTGGAGGTGTGGTTTTGCTCTTTAATTTCGGACAGGTGTTTACTATACGCGACAAACAAAGGCTACTAATTCTACATGTGGATGTGGAAACACTTCTCACAAATGGGAAATGGCCCCCAGATTCATCATCCGACGCACCGATGAGTTTGTCCCTTGGCTGACGGTGATTCCAGAGCGTCGTTGAGTTACAGATGTGCGTTTCCATTCCAGGTATTAGTCCAGGCCGACACCTGAGGGGATCATTGAGTCTGCCTCTGTGGTTTTGGATCGTGTTAAATCCCGGATATACAATACATCAATATTAGCTGCGACGGAGCCCAGAAATCTGAATGGTTGAAACGTTAGATAATTGGACCTGACCGCTGGCTCCGAGCGGCGATACCGAAGCTGCTGTCGCCATTTGTGATTCTCAGCAGGAACGTAATGCTGTGAGAAATACTGCTTCACTCTTTAACCATTACTCAAATTAACTGGCTTATTTATTGAGTTATTGCTATTTATACTTTGTTTTCTCAGTCTGTATCTCTTGTTGCTTTTGTTGGAGGTGAGGCTTTTTAAATCTACTTTTATGCATCAAACCTCTGTAATATTCAATCTTCATTCAGGGATGTTATTCTTTCCCAAATCTGCGGTTATTTCTGTCTGTTTTGTCTTTATTTATGGTCTTTATTTCTTCCATGTATCCTCTTCTTTTGTCCGCTCCCTCTATCTTTTTTTTGCCTTCCCGGTTTCTTCCTCATTCCTCTCTCATATAGTCTCTTTTCCCAGCTGTCAGTGGCCTCAGACGGGCACAAATAAGCGTTTATTACTCTAAAGCTTTGTCGGTGACTTCCATGCACGTTAGAAATCCCTGTTCTAAAAGAAAAGCATTGCTTCATAAGATCTTGTAAATGTTCGGCCTAGTTTAGACACAAAAATGACTTATTAATTAGGGTTTCTCTTTAATGATCAGCTTTTTAAACGGGACAGGTGAAGACAAGAAGAGGGTTTCATATACAGGCAAAAGGTAAGACATTTACCCGGGGGACCAAAGCAAACTGACTAATCCTAGATGGGTTTGATCCTGTGTGAGCGTGTGTGTCTCTGATAGTGTGTGTGTAAGACTGAGGAATCTATGCATGCATCTTGAGTACAGATGAACCTCACATTGAGTCCGAATGATGGTGTAGTCCTCCACACGTCAGCGTGACCGCCCTGCTGAGATGATTCATGACTTGTATTGTCACTTTTTCTATTGTTTATTGTTAGCTACGGGACCTGTTAACATCTACACACACCTGTTAATGAAGCGTGTGTGTGTGTGAGCTCCCTTTTCTACAGACTGACATCAGTGTGTTTGGGACGCTGTTGTGTCTGTACGCTCGGCGACCGTTGCTAAGGTCATTTGCTTTGTCTGTCCGTGTGTGTATGTGAAAGAGACGGAGGGATAAACACAGCTACATCATCGGTACGTTACATGCGTTGTGTGTGTGTGTGTGTGTGTAGAGCCCCTTAAAGGAACAGTGTAGGACTCACTCTTTATGCTAAAAGGTGACAAAAAAACACTCAATAATTGGGATTAGATGTGTTAATTAATGAGCTTTAGCTGCTCGTAAGTGGATTTTGTTACCCTTGGACACAGCTTTGTGTGTGGGGGTGTGTGTGTGTGCGTGTGTGTGTGTGTGTGTGTGTGTGTGTGTGTGTGTGTGTGTACGGGATGTGGGTTGTCTTTGCTAAATGTCTTGTCCGAGTGTCAGTCTGATATAACATCTCTTAGCACAGCAACGGGACTTATAGCACATAGCTGACATGACTAATCTGTCTGTCTGTCACACACACACACACACACACACTTACACACACTTAGGTAGGCCTCACTTCGTCGCATTTTCACACATAGCTGGACACATTGTACGTACAGAACACACTTGATCACTGACACAATGACACAGATTTATTCACACTTGGGCAAGAACACACACACACGCACACACACACACACACACACACGAACACACACACACACACCCACACACACACAGCTGGCCCTGTTGTCATACAGATTGTATTCTGTCTTTTTCTTTCATTTTCTTTTCTGTTTTCTCAGCAGTCAGAATTAAGAACACCTGGATCGCCTTCTCTCCTCCCTCTTCCCTCTCCCATATCCTCAGCATCTCCTCACCCCTTCCTCGTATCAAAGCGTTGGTCCCGTTACATCCTGCGGCCCCTCTCAGACGTACGATATAATTTATCAACGCTTCCATTCTGTCTGAGCCTCGGTGGATCAAACTGGGCTCTGTGTGGTGAATGCAGGCCTTTGTTTCATTACTTAAAGCCGGTTGATTAACAGCTGATTGATGGTGGGAACATGCAGTCAGAGCCCACTGCTAACCGCAGGGCGAGATGCGTGTGTAGTTTCCTGGAACAATGCAGGCATGTGTCGTTCCATTGTGGCTCTGATGGCTCGTCACATTCAGCCCAGCCTATTTTATCAGCCAACGCATGTTTGTGTAGGACATGATGCTCTGCTGTTGTATCCTGCAACCGTCGGAGCATCGGTTGTCCTCAGAACGATGTGGAGGCATGCCTTGTGGATTCTGCGTTCGTTTGGACGGTTGGTTGTGCTTGTACCCTGAAGAGTGTCGAGCTGCAGTCACATGGTGATTAAACGAGGTCAGGGGTCAATGCTTTCTCGATAGAAACACAATGATCACGCCAGCACAGAGACGCTTTACCGGGTATCCTGATTGCAGCTTTAAGCCTCGGTGTGTAGAACAGGCAAGGGGTTGGAGTTGCACTTCAGTCTTTACCTAAGCGTAAAAGTCCCGATTGACATATTTGAAGATATTGCATAAAGATTTTGAGACAGAGCTGCCGTCTTTGACTTATGTCATGATCTTTATGAGTGGAGATAACATTCCAAAAACTGTCTAATTGGACTCAAGTTGTGTCTCTGAAATGTGAAGATGTCTTTTAGCTTTAAAGCGCAGTTTCCATGTTCCCATTGTGGTACATATCGTTCCCTGATCAAAGGATTGGGTGGAAACACTGCCAGTGGGAAGCATTTCAGATCCCAGTTGAGGGATTTCAAAGCTCAATTCAACAATTCAAAACTGGACCTGTTGCGTGACTTTGTGGCTTAAAGTTAACTTAAAGAGTTTGAGACATTTACATAAAACTAAAAGCTTCAGGACGGTCTGCGGCTGCAAGAAGACACTCTGCAGAGTCTGCCTTTGCATGATGCTAATCTGCACTGACTGATATCTGGTAAACTGTTATACAACTTTGCATTGTTTTATTTAGCATCTGGTCACCTTTGGCTGTCCTTCCCTCGTGAAGCGCGGAATCCAAGTCGCCGGAGGCAGAGATGGAAAGTGTGTTATACATCACGACGTAACAGGAACTACCTTTGTTTATTTCTTTGCTTCCCGTTTCAAACTAAACCTTTTTTAGGGATGATTGACAGAAAGGTTTTCTCAGGACGCTCAGAGCACATCCAGACGTTGTTTGCGAGCAAGTGCGTGTTTCCCAGAGAGCTTTTGATTGAATTCATCAACAACATGGCATCTGGGCAGAAGATGAGGAGAGGGAAGAGAGGAGGGAGAGGAGTCCAGTCTCTGAAGGATGGATGGAGATGCAGAAACAGCTTCTCCGGATCCATCTACAGCTTTTATTTTATTCCCTTGACCTCTGCATGGCTGCGTTTCTATGTGTTTGTGCAGCGTTCGGCTTCCAACGGGAGCTCCTGTTTTCACTGCACCATGTCGCAACTGTTTTGCAACCTCAGGGTTTGATCGGGGAAAAGATGACCTCATGGATTAAACATGCACCCAGAATAAAGTGGTTCTGTTTGGTTAATAACAAAGGGTAGCCTCGGGGGAACTGGGTCAAATGGTGGAGCTCAAGGAGGAAAACAAAGATGATGAAAGACTTTTTAATATAAAGTTAATTAAGAGTTGGAAACATGGAGGCTGCTGGACGATGTTTACCCAGTTTGTACCAATTTACTTGACTTTTAGATCTTTGCTTCCATGTTTAACTTCCAAATTTGACCATGTTTTATTGTTCGGATACCTAACATCACCCCCCAATAATCGACAATGGCTCTTCAAGGTGATCCAAGGTTAGGCCACTTTACACTTTTCGTAAGTCTAGCAAAGCGCAGCAATTAGCTACCTAAGCCTGCCTGCTGGATAGTGAGTCATGGAGCTGGAAGTCTGCCATAATAAACCCCTTTATAGTATGACTGAGGTAAACACACGGTAGAGAATAAAATACAAGAAGGAGTATTTCAAAAAAGTAGGTGGACATTTAAAAGTATTTTAGGAGCCAGAAACAGGAAGGAATTGTAATTCAATTGTACAAATAAAGGTGTATAGTGACATAAAGTGTGTTACCTCCTGTATTGGTCCAGTGGTAATAAGTGTCTTCCTCAGCTACATGCTGGTTTGTTACTGGTATCGTCATCAGGTGAAAGAAATGCGTCTTCCTTAAATATATCACAGCCCAGGTCTTCCAAACCACTTTGCCTCTGCGTCTGGATGCCCGGCGTGCACGGAGCTGCGAGCATGGTCAGTGGGAAGAGTAAAAACAGTCATCAATCAAAAACACGTCTCACTTTACTGAGAACACAGACCTGATTAGTCTGTCGCAGCCAGAGCCTGCCGGCACGCTTCATGGACGTGCTTTACCGCCCGGGTGGGATTATTCAAGGTGGAAAACATACCTGCAGCAATATAGAGGGGGGTGGCTCCAAAATACCCAATGTGGATAGTCTTTAGAGCTTTACTTTCACTTTACTTCACAGATTAGAGCAGAAAGAGCTTTAAAAAAACACAAAACAAACACGTACTACATTCAATTAAAGTCAGATTAGCACACATGATGCATATGTGATTTCTAGACGGTTAAACAAAAAAGAGATTAAATAAAATAAAACAAAAGTACGAATCATAAATGAATCTAAGGCAGAAATAAGACTTAATTTTGCGATTTATTTTGGACAAATCCAGTTTTTCCTCCACTTTCAGCTGCAAATATGCAACTTATTTATATACCATATTAAAATTCATACCCTGAGACAAAATAAAAGTGCTTCCTATTAAAGAAATAATAAGAATGCATGAAGCCAATACAAGTAGTTGGATATATAGGGAATGAAAATAGCTAGTGAACCAGTTAATCTTCAAAAAGGACCCTTGGAGCCCCATCCCTAACCGTAATGGAAATTGGCTTTAAGACTTGGCAGAATATCTATAAAAATAAGGTAGTGAGTACATTTTAGTTAATATATGGGTTTAGGTGAAAGGAATCAGTAGAGGTTATGGGAAATATGGTTAGATCTGTGCATTAACACTGATTGGAAGCATTCAAAAGTGTCAAATTAAGGTAAAACTAATCAAAATAAACCCATTTTAAAACAAATTATTCAGAAGTTCTGCTCTGAAATAGTGTCTATCGTATTACACAATGTCGCACCCTCTCCAAAGATGAGAAGTAATATATTCCTTGCTTTCCATTACCTCAAATGTAAGCCATAATAATGAGTGATTTCAAAACAAAAGCCTCCCCTATTCAAAGTGGACAGCGTCTCAGAAGTGGGCCGGTGCGTGCTGCCATGCGCTCCCTCTTTCATCTCAACATGAAAGTGAAGAAATTGGGGTTTTACACTTCAGGGACATTGCAGGGAACATATTTTACAGATCTCTCTCGGACGTTTCCAAAGCCACATTTTGATTTGTCTCGCAGCGGACCATTTGTTGGGTCGATCATGCTTTCAAGACCACAAATGGATTTCTGTATATATTAAGGGTGTAATTTCTTCTCCATCCTCCACACGATGTCCAGGGTCTTCATCACCGGGGGGGGGGGGTTCTGTTTGTTTAGGACGGCACAGCGACCATTTTTTACTTGTTTCAAGATGTTCCTGTGATTGATAGAATTCTTGACCTTCTAATTTAATCTTCTTCAAAATCAATCAGACGGGAAAATCGTTACCGTCCATTTTTTTTGCTCCAAAAGCACTGATGTGCACATTCTTGGATAGAATGTTCTGTATATTTAAGCTTTCTAAATGACTTTTCCATGAGGGCTCTGTTTTTACATTATTTTACACTCCTACCAAATGCCCATTTCAGGTGTATATCAGTATGTAGTGTCTCTACTTTAAAGAGTCCTCTCCTGCTGATGTTCAGGTGTATATCAGTATGTAGAGTCTCTACATTAAAGAGTCCTCTCCTGCTGATGTCCAGGTGTATATCAGTATGTAGAGTCTCTACTTTAAAGAGTCCTCTCCTGCTGATGTCAGGTGTATATTAGTATGTTGTGTCTCTCCTGGGACATGTCTCCATGCTTTAATGCTCTAAAAGCTCTTCATTTTTCTCGTACTGCCTCTTTTCACCCTCCATTTGAAACCAGAGCCCATAGTATTGTGATTGGTCAACTGCTAACAGATGTCCCGCCCCCTTAGCTTACTGTGTGTTGGAGCTCTAGCCAATAGATGTGATAGATAATGATGTCTCTATGTTCTGGAAGCAAAGAAAGGAGTCCAATGGAGGCTTTTCAGGCAGTGGAGTGTGATGTAGAGGGAACACAGAGATTTTAGTCTTTGCAGACCATTTACATGCACTAAAACCTATATAGCACACTACACAGTAAAAAAAAAGCATAGTTGGCCTCCTTAAGAACACAGTGAATAACAATCTAAGTGTCGTGCCATTTGGACTCAGCTGCTTTCTGTTCCCCTGAAAAGCAGCTGTAAATTCACTTGTCGTTCATTGGAGTTTATCAAAGTTAATGTTGCAGCGGAGAACATGTGCAGATGTCTCCTTTGTGTTTGCTGGTGTGAACAGGCTGTAACTCTTCCCTGCTCTGTATTTGTTTTTTTCTGAGACCATATTCCCATTCGTCCCTGCTGTCAAATGTCTCTCTCTGTCTCTGCCTTTAATTCACGGTTGTTTGTACTTCCAACTCGTTCCATCGTTCCTCCTTTCTCTCTCTCCCACTGTGATTTATAAAAGGGTCCATTGTGGAGGTTTGTTGACATTTTAATTGTGTTCGTTATGTTCTTTAGTATTTGGACACTTAAATGAATGTCCACTCAAGATGTGTATGTGTGTGTGTGTGTGTGTGTGTGTGTGTGTGTGTGTGTGTGTGTGTGTGTGTGTGTGTGTGTGTGTGTGTAATCACTACATGTGTGTATTTTGTCTCCACATTTGCTTCCTGTGTGTGTGTGTGTGTGTGTGTGTGTGTGTGTGTGTGTGTGTGTGTGTGTGTGTGTGTGTGTGTGTGTGTGTGTGTGTGTGTGTGTGTGTGTGTGTGTGTGTGTGTGTGTGTGTGTGTGTGTGTGTGTGTGTGTGTGTGTTTTCCTGACAATAAGCTGGATATTTTCAGGTGGATCAAATGTCAGAATGCTGATTTGAGGTTGCTGTGTGTGTGTGTTTGTGTGTGTGTGTGTGTGTGTGTGTGTGTGTGTGTGTGTGTGTGTGTGTGGAGACAGGAGGGTAATTATCTTAATGGCTCAGCTAAACCCTACTCGATCCCTGTGAAACACACACAACCTATCACGCTGGGATAGGATCGACTGTACAAAAAGCAGCATCCTGTTTCCATACTGAGGAAGAGGGCCGGTGGCAGCATTCCCAGTGGGCATTCAGCTTTCATTCCAATCACCATTATCATAATCCATCCTCGTATTGATTGTGTCCTTGTGTTACCCCTTCCTTCACTCTCAAGTTTCACTGCGTTTTTATTATGTTTACAGATGTGTGTTTGTGTGTGTATTGGTGTGTTGAAGCAGCTGATTACGTTCTGATCAAGTGGGAACAGCATGTTTGCGTTATGCTTGGCGCCGACAGGAAGGGGGAACCTCTCCAAAGAACACCAGTTGAGTTGCCCATTGAAATGGAATTCAGTTTTTCAGATATTGAATCGTAGCATGATTAAACCTGGACTACTTTTTTCATAAAAATTCAGACTTTTTTTGTTGAAAATTGACTTTTCAAATGTCTGTCTTTTAAAAATGTCCCACTATGTTCTCCTTATTCTAACTCCATCTTCTTTTAAAAATTCACAGTTTTTGTCTCCAAAATGTTTTCCCTTTCTATTTTATTTTCAAACTTCTGAGTTTTTTCCCCCAAATTTCCACTCTTTGTAATTATTATTATTATTTATTATTATTATTATTAATTATTATGATTATTATTATATTGTAATTAATCTCTTTCTTCAAAATGATCACTTTTTTCTTACAAATTCAGACTTTTTTTGTGATTATTCGTAACCAACATTATTATTATTCAAATATGGGTCATTTTTGACCCACTTATGGAAGAGTGTAGGGTCCAGTCACTCGTGCATCTAAGGGTAAAGCATTTAACACACTTCCCTTGTGTCTCTCTCTCACACACACACACACCCCCTCTCATCTTGTTATAATTAGTGTAAGTTGGAAACTTGCCTCGTCAGTGTTTGTTCACAGCTTCCAACTCTCAGGTCACACACTCGTTGACACTCTGAGTTATCATTCCGTCTTCCTGTCATTTAATTAATCTTCAATGTGCTTTATTGGCATGAGGATCAACAGCGCAAATGTTACCGAAGAGTACAGATTGTTAACAGATTCACCAAGAAGCCACGACATAATCGCACATTTAGGGATCACTGAAACAACAGATTGACATTTAGATTGGGACCTAGAGGATGCACTCAGCGGCTATACAACGTTTCTGGAAGGGACTACACAGATCTTAAATCTTCCACTTAAGATCCCTCCCTAAAGTCTACATAATTGTTCCTTACTGTGTCTTTCCACAGCTATTCACTGCATGATTAATCTTATCTTTAAGTGACTTTGAAGACAACAAACATCAGTGTGCGTCAGCGATGCTCAGACTCCAACGTGTCCTCACTCTTGGCCACATTTACTGCCTCCTAGCCTTTGCTGTTTGGACACAAGTCATCCAAGTCTCAAAGGACACAGGTGTCATGATGGTTAGACTGCATCACAGACACTCGTTCTTTATCTAAGTCATGTCTGAATCCAGTTGTGCAAAAAGGACAGGAAGTCCAAAAAAACAAGAGTGATGTATTTAGTCCAAAACAACCTCAATGGTTACCTAAACGTTTCCCATTGGCGTCACCCATTGCAACTGGGCATCTCCGAGCGGCTGGCCCTGGTTTCCACATTAAGTCACATCACTCACGGGGATGTGCACACGGTTCAAGGGGGAAACTGGAAATGAGCCACAGGATCTGGTCGGTTGGCGCCTGTTAAAAGCCGCTCGTCTGAAGGCACCTTAAGAGTGACGGATCACACTGACAATTTTCTGTGGAGCTCACCTCTAGAGCAACGTTCTGTCAGAACCCAGTTTAGTCTACACCTGACTCGGGAAAGATGGAGAGGGATGGGAAATCAAAACAGTCAGAGTTCATCAGCTGGACAAAGCTCTTTTTGGGTTTCCCTTTCCTGTAGTTACATGGGTTTTTGTGCATGTAAATGGTCTGCAGAGGCTAAAATCCCACCACTACTGCTGTTTTAAAATGCAGCCGGAGTGACCAACATCTTAGATACAGATGTTTGGCCCAAAAACCCATCGTGCACTTTTCCTGTAAAACATCAGATTCTATACAATTGACAGAATGGAAAAACTCAGCCTTTCTGTCTCCCTCCTCCTCCCATCTTTGCATCTCTTTCCATCGATTGATTGCCTCTTTGATTATTGTGGAAAAGACTGAGAGGTCACATACACACACACACACACACACACACACACACACACAGTCGGCAGTCTCAGGGGAAGGGACCACAATCATGTTTGTCTCCGAGCAGGAACGGGCGAGCGGAGTGGAACGTACATTGTTTTCAAACCAAGCGCTCCCCACAAATATCTCCCCCTCAGAGCTAAATGGGAGAGGATACATTTTCGGGGTGTGTGTTTGTGTGTGTGTGTGTGTGTGTGTGTGTGTGTGTGTGTGCCTGTGCGTGCGTGCGTGCGTGCGTGCATATAAAGACAAACCCATATATATTTGTGCACTTGGAGTTTGTGTGTTTAATTATGTGCTACTGGGATTTTCCATGTGTGTGTGTGTGTGTGTGTGTGTGTGTGTGTGTGTGTGTGTGTGTGTGTGTGTGTGTGTGTGTGTGTGTGTGTGTGTGTGTGTGTGTGTGTGTGTGTGTGTGTGTGTGTGTGTGTGTGTGTGTGTGTGTTCATGGCTGGCCAGCTTGCCAGCATCGTAAGCCCCCTCCAGTGTCTTGTGGCATCAGACGAACTTCAGCAGAGGTTCTGGGACACAAACCAACATCCCAGTTTGCTTGGTTACAAACCAGCCAACAAAATGACAACAACAATATTTTAACCCGTGGTGTTTTTCTACTTTGTGTGCTATTTTTAAAAAAGGGCTTACATTTGGGACTTGATGACGGTAGGAATAAGGATCGATGGGATTTAAAACACTGCTGAAGCGAGGCAAGAATAGAATCTGGATCCAATCTGTGATTTTTTCCTCTTGGCCTTCACATATTTTCTTGATTGCATCTTATTATGTATTCAGCTGCTATGCTAAATGTTAATGCTACTGTTTGGGGCAGCAGTGATTAGGCAGGTGTTGTGCGGTTTTGAGGACTGACGAGTCCAAAGCGAACTAAGCCTACAGTAATGCTTTATATAAAGAAAAAAGGAGCATTTTTCTACTGAGACCTTTTTTGGGTACATACAGGATTTGTTCTAGCACATTTTATGAAATAGCCACAGCCTCACACTTTCTTGGCTTGTATATTAAACATCTATCATTAAAAACCTCTAACACTCTCACACATTTCCCCATCCACTGTGTAACAAAGTTTAGCTTTAAACAGATTTAAACTGTCTTTCTGGTGAGCTAAGCTAACCTGATGCTAGCCTTAGCTTCACAGTTAGCATGCAGATATGAAAGTGGTGTTGATCTTCTCCCCTCAGATCCTTTTAAGAGCAATTTTCATATTTGATAGTCCTTCAAACGTGACAAAAAACAGTCCCTACATTGACTTTTTCACTGTTATCTACACGCTTTGAGTAAATGGTGCTTGAGCCACGTTTAGATGAAATATAGTATAGTAGCACTGTGTTAGCTAATGGCGGCGCAACGACATGTGCTAACTACTTCCTGCTCATTACTGAGGCAAACTGTCTCTGTTCAGTTTGTGTTGAAATGAAGTGAACTCTGAACAGTGACAAGCTTTCAGCACTTGGCAGCATCCAGATCTTGACCGCTTGAAATCTACATTGATGGGAATCCCAAGCTTCATATATCAAGGAGCGCTAAATGAATTTAAACATTTATTTGGCGTCTGCTAATTTACCTTGGTGGTCCGCCTGGATTCTAGTGCTGGATTCGTAAATGAACTCTTCAAGTGTCAGCACATTGGATTGGTTTTGTGACAATGTTAGCAATATTTGATGGAGGGAGTATTTTCTCTTCTTCTGTTTCACTTACAGTTTGGTGGACGGCCAACCGCTGTGGCATCAGTCACTCTGCACTTTCTTTTTCCGGTATTTCCTACACAAACAGAACTGTGACGAACCGTTGATGTGAAATATGGTTCTGAATCAATCTGATATAAAACCAGGAAGAAATACTCACACTCTCTGCTAATGAAGTATGTTTAACTATGATTTGAAGCAAGGGGAAGTACGCTTGGTATCACCCTCTGGCAATAGATTTGTGTTTAAACATTTTTAAAACCCATTTATTTGATAATTATGGTTTTTTATTTTAGGCCTTTTATTTTATTTTACCTAATTAATTAATTAAATATTTTTTATATTTATTATATTTGCATATTTTCTTCAATTTTTTTTACCTTAGTATCCTCTATTTATTTTATTTTATTCACAAAAAAAGTCAGATTTAGGGGTTAAAGGGATACAGTTATTATATATATTTCTACTTACAGTGGGGCAAAAAAGTATTTAGTCAGCCACCAATTGTGCAAGTTCTCCCATTTAAAAAGATGAGAGAGGCCTGTCATTTTTATCATAGGTATACCTCAACTATGAGAGACAGAATGAGAAAATAAAATCCAGGAAATCACATTGTAGGATTTTTAATGAATTTATTTTCAAATGATTGTGGAAAATAAGTATTTGGTCAATAACAAAAGTTCATCTCAATACTTTGTTATATACCCTTTGTTGGCAATGACAGAGGTCAAACATTTTCTGTAAGTCTTCACAAGGTTTTCACACACTGTTGCTGGTATTTTGGCCCATTCCTCCATGCAGATCTCCTCTAAAGCAGTGATGTTTTGGGGCTGTCGCTGGGCAACACGGACTTTCAACTACCTCCAAAGATTTTCTATGGGCTTGAGATCTGGAGACTGGCTAGGCCACTCCAGGACCTTGAAATGCTTCTTACGAAGCCACTCCTTCGTTGCCCTGGCGGTGTGTTTGGGATCATTGTCATGCTGAAAGACCCAGCCACGCTTCATCTTCAGTGCCCTTGCTGATGGAAGGAGGTTTTCACTCAAAATCTCACGATACATGGCCCCATTCATTCTTTCCTTTACATGGATCAGTCGTCCTGGTCCCTTTGCAGAAAAACAGCCCCAAAGCATGATGTTTCCACCCCCATGCTTCACAGTAGGTATGGTGTTCTTTGGATGCAACTCTGCATTCTTTCTCCTCCAAACACGACGAGTTGAGTTTTTACCAAAAAGTTCTATTTTGGTTTCATCTGACCATATGACATTCTCCCAATCCTCTTCTGGATCATCCAAATGCCCTCTAGCAAACTTCAGACGGGCCTGGACATGTACTGGCTTAAACAGGGGGACACGTCTGGAACTGCAGGATTTAAGTCCCTGGCGGCGTAGTGTGTTACTGATGGTAGCCTCTGTTACTTTGGTCCCAGCTCTCTGCAGGTCATTCACTAGGTCCCCCCGTGTGGTTCTGGGATTTTTGCTCACCGTTCTTGTGATCATTTTGACCCCACGGGGTGAGATCTTGCGTGGAGCCCCAGATTGAGAGAGATTAGCAGTGGTCTTGTATGTCTTCCATTTTCTAATAATTGCTCCCACAGTTGATTTCTTCTCACCAAGCTGCTTACCTATTGCAGATTCAGTTTTCCCAGCCTGGTGCAGGTCTACAATTTTGTCTGTGGTGCCTTTTACAGCTCTTTGGTCTTGGCCATAGAGGAGTTTGGAGTATGACTGTTTGAGGTTGTGGACAGGTGTCTTTTATACTGATAACGAGTTCAAAAAGGTGCCATTAATACAGGTAACGAGTGGAGGACAGAGGAGCCTCTTAAAGAAGAAGTTACAGGTCTGTGAGAGCCAGAAATCTTGCTTGTTTGTAGGTGACCAAATACTTATTTTACCGAGGAATTTACCAATTAATTCATTAAAAATCCTACAATGTGATTTCCTGGATTTTTTTTTCTCATTTTGTCTCTCATAGTTGAAGTGTACCTATGATAAAAATTACAGGCCTCTCTCATCTTTTTAAATGGGAGAACTTGCACAATTGGTGGCTGACTAAATACTTTTTTGCCCCACTGTATACTGCCTTAAAGAAATGAGTTTATTTAAATAAATAAAAAATAAAGTAAGAAAGTAAAATAACAGATATAAAGCAGAATAAACGTGGTACAATATCTAACGTTTCCCTCCACAAAGCTGTACATCAGGTGGATTATAACCCAATATTTGTACCATCCTCAAACCCAGTGCATGCTGGGAAATGCCCCGGCTTCTCACCATCTCTTAACAGAACATATAAAGTTTGGGAAATGAACTCTTCACTTCTCTGCGTGTTTGTTTCTTTGGTTTAGTTTGGTCTTTCTTCTGCTTAATGAACAACAGCGCTTCTCCTCGTTTCCATCTCTACATCTGTCGCTCTCTTTCTCTCCCCCTCCTGATTCTCCATCTCCCTCCCTCCTTCAGTGTCTTGTTCTCTTTTCCATAATAATTAGCTCCCCTCCAGCCTGACTTCAAACCCTGTGGTCGGAAATCTGCATTCCCAGGATGGAGAGAGGCTGAGGAAGACGAGGAGGAGGACGGAGAGGGAGGGCAGGCGGCTGAAAGAAGCCATTGTTCCTCCTCAGCAGCAGCAGCAGCAGCAGATAAGAGCCATACAACTCCAGGGCAAGTGTAGTCAAAATACTCAGAGGGAGCACGATGGCACTGATAAAGAAGCAGAGTTTTCCACAACAATTTAGATGTTAATGGGCCGATAGAGGAGGTCAGCCAGCACACAAACCTCCTCCTTATACTCCATATTTTACTCCTTTCTAGTGTCTCCTTTTAGTCTTTCCATCGCCCCTTCTGCTTCTTCCTTCCACGCTTTACATGTTTTATTTATTTACCTTTAGCTCTATCAAACCCCATTTGTTTGTCTCCAGTTGTCAACTATTTCTCCTCTGCCCTTATCTTTCGTTGTATAATTGCACTCCCCATGTTCCCCAATATTTCCCATCATTTTCCTCTTGCTTCATCAAAACCTGAATTGTTGTCTCTCCTTCACCTCAATTTTCCTATTCTCTTGCTCTCTTCTTCCATTCCCTCTTTACTCTCCTCCTTTCCTAACCTGTTCCTCCACTTCAGTTTGACCTTCATGTCTTTCACAACCCATAATACCTTCTCCTTCACGTCAATATTTATCCTCTTTCCTCCTCCCTCCTTTTCCTCTACCTTTTTTCTCATCTGTGTTTCTGTTCACCCTCAGTTTGTATTCCTCGCCCTTCACTTTCATTCTTTGTCTTCCTCTGTTTACACCACCCTTGATATCACTTCTAACCACACCCTCGTTTCCTGGAATTGCATTTCTTCTTTCCCCGTCAAACTGTGATTCCCAGTGATTCTCTTTGAGTTTCAGAAAGATATTGCAAGACATCTTCAAAATGACCTCATTGTACAAAAGTACCAACCGATGGTTATTATTGAACAGCTCTGCCCTGGTGAGAAGTGACATGTCAAATGATATGAGGTTCAGCTTTCCATTATCACTCAGCTCTATTGATTATGGATCAGTCGGACTTCCCTTGAGTTGTTTAGGGTTACAGAAACATGACAAGAAAAGTCATTAGGATGAAGAGATCATGTTTCGTTTTACTTTGCAGTAATTCAACAAGAAATACAGGATTAGCATTTATTTAAAATTGTTCACATGAAGACAAAAAGAGAGCTCATAATAATAAATCAAATGCATTTATAAATTGAGAAGAATCAGAATACTGAATTTTAATATTTATCCCGGGGGAATTTACGACTGTTTCTCCAATAAATAAAAACCATTTATATCAACATCAAGATATGTATGTAGAGTAATCAGTTCAAATGTGCAATCAAAAGATAGAATGATATCAAAAAAAGGTCATATTCAAATATATATTTGTACATGTAACAGGATAAGTGAAAAATAGAATCCCTGAAATACTACAAACCAAAAAACTGAAATAATAAAACACGTTTTTATTCGACGGTCATGTTTCCACGTTTTTATTGAATGTCATCGCCTTTTATCAGAACATAAACTCTCTTGGTTTTTATTCCCACTAAAATGCATTTTATCCGATGATACACGTGTTCTTTTTTTATCATTTTTATGCCCATTTAGTAAATCATAAATGTCAAATTCCACTCAAACGTCCAGATGTTTTTATTCTTGCACGTTTCTGACTCATGTGCATGTAAAGGATTACCGGAGTGTGGTAATATGTTGATGTCTTTCATGTCAGGTCCTGTTGGATTCACATCAAAGGATCGGCACGTCACACACACACACACACACACACACACACACACACACACACACACACACACACACACACACACACACACACACACACACACACACACACACACACACACACACACACACACACACACACACATCTGTGAACACATCTTTTATATAGGCTGTTGGAGCTACTGTGCCGCATATGTGTTCTGTTTTATTAGTTTGGAGACCTCAGACTTTCTCTTTGACGACCAATTAGGATTTAAGACATTATTAGGGACATTTAAAGGTGGAAAATAGTGCGATTAGACATTATTTCTGATGCTGAGGAGCTGGGAAATGCATGCATGTCAGTGTACATCCTCACAAGCATAGAAAAACAAACCTACGTGTGTGTTCAGGTGTGTCTGTGCTTGTGCTTTGAACTCAGTTTGACTCCTGCACCTGCTGAAGTTCACGACCCCCTACGCACACACACACACACACACACACACACACACACACACACACACACACACACACACACACACACACACACACCTGTGGCAATCCCCAGCCCTTATCAGTGATTTCATCTTCCCATCATCACCCGCTCTTCGTGTCACTTTTGTTATCAAGCACTGTTTCCTTTTTTCTCTTTCTCTCGCTTTTTGGTTTTCTTTGCGATGCCAATCAACCGTGTCTTCCGAATGATCACATCTTCTGTCACTCTCTGGTATTCCTCTATTTGGAAAAGGATTAAATAAACAAGGGAGTTTCAACAGAACAGCACTTCAGCATGTGACAGGTGTCAAAATTAAGGTAACTCGAGGCCTTATGTGTTGCCAATTTCCCATGCACATGTTTGGAGGCTATTGTTGTTGGCTTTGTTTCCTGTGGCAAAATCCCACTAAAATATCTGCATCATGAGAGAGCAGAGCTTCAGAATCCTCTTTATTCATCCTTAAGGGCTTTAAATGATCGGTATAATTGCTGATTTAGCACTTTTGTGTTGAGACATATCTCTATGGCAATGACAGGTTGGCACTTGACATCTGTCTACTGGATATTTGTCGTCTTTTGGACCTTTTGTGCAACTTTTGATCCAGTATATTCTCCAAAAGTTCCCAAATTGTCATCATATCAAGCTCAACAAAAGGTTTAAACCTCAGTGTTTCTGGCTTTAGACTGAGACTTCTTCGATATGCAATACCCAGCTTTCTCGCAGCACACTTAATCTGAAAACCCTGAGATGTTACGCACCTTGTGACCTGGTTTCACCGTGTGTAACCCTGGCTGCACGCAGACTGTGAAGTGATGGATGGACACATGAATGGATGACAAAGGGTGCAGCCTTGTCAGATCGGAATTTCCCGAGAAGAATTATTACATGAATCAACTCGATAGTTCGTGACATGAGAAAATCCCTGGAACTGCTTTGTGTTTTCATCTGAAAAGGAAGCCAAATACCTCTTCTTCTTTTTTTGATGTTGATTTGTGTCAGCTTGTTCAAGTGTTTTAAAATAGCTCCACAAACATCAGGGTTCATGTGTTGTCATTGAGACGCTACTGCTGGTGCTAGAGATTGATTTACACCACAAAGAGGAGCAGATGACGCGTGACTTATAGGCCGTTAACGCAGGGAAACCCCACGTTACTGCAATAAGGAAACTCATGGCTATTTACTGAGATGTTCATTGCTGGATGACACACCTGCAGGATATTTATCCCACACATTTCACAGATACCAGGAAACACTGACCCCAATTACTTAACGTGTAATCCTTGGGCCTGTTTTGGTCCTCTGATTCATGTTAAATGGACATTTCCTGCTACAGTTGGCAGCTGTGTGTGAACGGGTTTCTGCTGAAGACACGCCTTCTTTCATTTGAAAAGACTCTCAGGTTCTGTTATGGGAGAGTGTTAACATTTAGACATTTACATTTAGATTGAAATCATATTTCCTAATTCTTGAGCTTAGACCAGCTTCCCCCAGCCCACACACACATACACACACACACACACACACACACACACACACACACACACACACACACACACACAATCGAAACTCCTGACGCCTTCTTGAACTGCCATGAAATTCCTTCCTGCACTTCTGCAAAATAAAACAAGACAACACACACCCTTCAGAGTTATATTTGCTAAGCTGTGAGTCAAGTTATATATCATGCTGTTAAGTTATTTGTAGCTGGAGTAATCCTCTCTTTAAACCCAGGTATCTCATCATTATTATCGGTGACTTCAATAGAAATGAAAACACCTTCTAAATAAACAGTTTCAGGTGTTAAGGTAAAAAATTGACCTAAATTCTAAGGTTTATTTTGAGTCTTAAGGGGATTATACTTCCATTTTCTCCTTTAGCTCCTTTTCTATACTATATCTGAAATAGATTCTCTGAGATATAGGATTTATATATAAACCGAGTCCTTTCAGCGTCTCTTCTCTGATTATCCTCTATTATTGTCCCGGCATCATCCGGTCCTGAGATGGACCGTCACACTCCTGCTCCCACAGCAGTGTGATTATATTGACTCAGTCTGCGTGCTGATTGGTTATCATCTCTCATGATCCCTTATACCTGCAGCTGAGGGTTCACACGTGTGCTTCTGAATCCAGTCAGGTGGATAATGACTGTGGTTTAATCCTTCAGTCGAGAGGAGAGTCACATCCGTTTCCCGTTTTGGGTTTTTTTGGGGGGGATCTTTCGAATTCTGTTGGATTTTACTCCGAAAAGGCCGCATAGCTTTCCAAAAGTGGTCATGTTGTTTTGAAAACTGTCTCAATATCGAGAGCATTTTAGTGTCCCTGGACATCTTGTATGGTTACTTCTGAATGATGTGTGTACGGGTGCTTGCAAAAGTGCTTTGAGGGGTCGTAAAGATTGGAAAATCCCTAATTAATGCAGTATAATTACCATTTATCATCTGTTTGTTTAGAGAGAAGTTCAGTTCTAGCTCTTCGGCAAAGATCAAGTTGGTAGTGAGTGAAAATCCAAGGAAATGTGAACTGAAAAAGCTCAAACTAGCCACTCAGTCGATGGTCCCAGAACCAAAATGCATTCATGAAAACTATCAAATGTCCACACATACAACAAACACACACACACACACACACACACACACACACACACACACACACACACACACACACACACACACACACACACACACACACACACACACACACACACACACACACACACACACACACACACACACACACTCTCTCGGTTGCCTTGAAGTGGTTCATCTTGCAGCACTTAGTGTTGCAAACAGTCTATACTGGCGGCAACACTCTAAACAAACAGGATTGAACTCCTTGTTCTTCCCAGAAGTTGTGTGTGTGTGTGTGTGTGTGTGTGTGTGTGTGTGTGTGTGTGTGTGTGTGTGTGTGTGTGTGTGTGTGTGTGTGTGTGTGTGTGTGTGTGTGTGTGTGTGTGTGTGTGTGTTTGTCTTTATAGGTGACCTCGAGTGTGTCCAAATCCTGACGGCAGTGTTTACTTCAGTCATATTTCATATTCCAGTAATTTATGAATATTTGTCTTTGTAATCAATTATTTCCAAAATGACCCAAGTGTGTGTTTCCTCACTTGTGGCCATATGTGTGTGTGTGTGTGTGTGTGTGTGTGTGTGTGTGTGTGTGTGTGTGTGTGTGTGTGTGTGTGTGTGTGTGTGTGTGTGTGTATGTGTGTGTGTGTGTGTGTGTGTGTGTGTGCTTGTGCACCCTCAAACCATGCCTTTGAAGTGTGTGTAGTGTGTTTTTTCATCTGTGCCCATTGTAAAAGCTCTGTCTCTGTTTCTGTCTTCCATCAAGCTGAAGGAAAACTCCCGGCGAACATCACACAGCCGGGTTTCTTCTTGATGTTCTGAAACCGCAGCGATCTGCTGGCTGGGAAATAAAAACAGATACAGAGGCATTGAGACATCAGTCCGTCAGCGCTGAGAGTCTTAAAGACCGTCAGGCTCTGTGTGTACCCCACATGACGGGAATCGGCCCTATTGTTGGACTCATTTGTGAAGAGTACAATAACAAAGTAGGGAACATTTACAGCAAGACCATGAGGAACAATCAGACTCGATTTATTGAAGTCTTCTTTGATCCTAGAAAATGGTTTGATCACGTAGTCGAAGGGATGGTTTAGAAAGACCCTGTCAAGGATTTTTACCACCCTAACCAAATGCTGCAACTTCACATCTTTTGAATGTGTTTGTCGGAGCTATATTTTGATTCATATTTTATCCAACATTTATTTGAGTAGTTTCCAGGCTTTTATTTTGAAGGCACGTTTGGGCACCTGGTGTTAGAGACAGGTGGTGGTGGGAATAGGGCACCAATGGGCACATGTTTTTTTACCAGGGTTATCCGGGTAAGAAAGGAAAGGAATAGAAAGGGAATCAAAAGGAAATTGGGTTCATTGTATATTGATCATGGGAATAAATGGACCAAACGGAGATTCTTGTCTGGACTTGCATCCTTGCTCTGCGTAACTCGTGCCTCAGCGGCCATTTTACTTGAAGTTCATTATATGTTTATTTTTATAGGATTTTGGCCGCTAGATCTTGAATACTGTGCAGGATCTTTCCACGTTTACTTTGGTGGCTTTGCTGTAGTGTAGATGGACGTAAATCTGTAAGTAGGTCTAGATTTGAAACAATCCTGCCAGGATTACTTCAAGGTATCCATTCAGTCTTTGATCGCCATTCATATTTGTCTCTACACGTAAGCTTTGGGAGGTCTGGACCAAAGTATCCATGAGAGTTTTTGACTTTCCTGAGGGATTCGTGGTACTGCCAAAGCCTGAAATAGTGTGCAAAGTAAGGTTGTTAATGTCAAACACATGGTGCAACACTAATTGATCATTGGAAACCAGATTGTGTTTTGCCTCAAAGTAGAAATGAGCGGTGGCCTTTGAGCTGCTGAACTGTAACCGAGCCTGAATAATACCGAGTGTCACGTGCAGATATGGTACGAGTAGTTTAGCATAGCGCTGACCTTAGCAGGTGGGTGTGTTATTTTAGAAAATACTGCCGTTGGAAAGCAGTTTATGAACAGTTTATTTAAGCTGACAGAAGGCACCTGGTCTCACTTGTTCCCCATCCACGAGGTTTCTAACCATTCTGATTTACATGTCGGTGATTCCAGTGCTCCCAGCTCGTTAGCATGCACAGGCTGCCTGCCATCTGCTGGATTTGCATGCTGGACGTGCTAGCTCGCCTACTTCATGTGGTTTAAAAGAACAAGTTGCTTTCACACGTTATGCATGCTTTAGCTAGCTAGAAGAAGAGGAAAACTCACTGTTCAGATATCTTTACTTTATAGTTTATTACAGGAGTACATTTAACAATCACGGTAACAAAAAAAAGGAAAGGAAGAAAGTAGAAGACATTCATATTTAAACTAAATGAACATTTTTCCTGTAAAAAGAAATACATATGTACAGAATGACATAAGACAGAGAGGTGAGAGGAAGGGGAGGTGTAGTCGCAGGGCACTTAAAAAATAGACATACCTCGCAAGTGCTTTCTGTTTCCCATAATTAATATCAAATAAAATGCAGTGATAATAAGTCTGAATAACAAAACAAATAATAATAATTATTACACTTATCAAATCAACAATATTAACATTTTAAACACTGTTTACAATATAACTGAAATACATAACATTCTAAATACATCCAATATTTACCTCCTCATTTAGGCTAAAAACTCTAGATCTGTAATAGAATAAAAAATAGCATTTCAAATATCTTATAACAACAATATTAATCGTACAATAACATTAATATTAGGGTTATTAGTAGACGTAAATAGCTGATTTTCCACATGGCTTGCTAAAGGAAGGAATATTGTACAAATTAATATACACTATAGTCTATTAATGCTCCTTTGCTTTCACAAATATTCCATCATTATTGGGTAATGATTTTTTTTAAAAGCACTTGATACAAACTATTGCAATCTAGAACTCTCAAATATAAAATATACACAAGAAAAGCAGCAAAAAAACTCTTATTTTTTATATATTTTTTATCGTGAAGAAATCAGTGGTGTGGTTGGTAGAAAGAGTGAACAATGTCTCCATCTGGAGCGCTATTGGACAACAGGAATCGTCCAATGAGAGCGTGACCCTGCCCTCCCCCTGAAACCTCATTGGTCCTTTATCTCCCTCTCTCTCTCTCTCTTTCTCTCTCTCTTCTCTCTCTCTCTCTCTCTCTCTCTCCGAGCTTCCGTTCGGAACTTAGAACTCCATCCGGGTTGATTCTAGAAAGTCCGAGTCCCAGAGTTCCGTGGCGGAAGCTTCTTTTTCTCTACGTATCGGAAACGAGAACAAAGTCTTCCTCCCTTCCTTCTCCAAAAAATATGCAAAAGCTCTGAGAGTCCTGATTGTGCAATCACCTCAAACAATATCAAATAAATCTCTTTATAGCTAATAAAGTTGCTTAAACCGTGGACTTTTTAATTTGTTTTGCATTCTTAGCGTTGATTGGAGGAGCAGCAAGACAACGTGTCAACCTTCTCCACACAACTCGAAATGGCTGCACCCGAGGAGACGAGAAAACAAAAAAACAGCACACACATAAACACAGACACAGAATGACAAAGCAACACTCAAGCAGCATGTATGTAGGTTTTCCTCCGTATCCCTCTGTCTCTCCTCCTCCAGTAACTCTCGGTTCCATGAGGGCGACTTCTTTACCGACTTGTTTGCAAGATAAAGTCCCAAAGAGTACAATCTCAACGCAACATAAAAGTGTAGTTTGTGTCTCGAAGCAGACCTGGACCCTCACGACTCATTGATTCATTTACTTGAACGCGATTCCAATTGTGAGTTCATTCTGCTTGCACCGGAAACCCCTGATATGTTTTAGTTTATGCGGACAGAAGGCAAAGTCCGCTGTAATGGAAGCATTAAAGGAACTCTTTAAAATCAACGAGGATCCGTGAGTGTACAGGCTGCTTTGTGGAGAAAAAAAAAAAAGCATACAAGGAAGACTGGAAAGAAATTGCCCGTTTACGAATGTAATGTGTTTGACCCGTTAAAATATGCACCCAGTACGTCTTCTCCATCAGAACTACATCTCTATCCTTTAGCGTCTGTCGTTCTTTTTGAGATTAGCAGATTGCATGAGTTGAATCCAGGCGGTGCCGTGGAGAACTCTGGGTCAAATTTGACAAAAGGACATCTACAACTATCAGTCTATATAGCCATCTATTTTACCCTGCTCTTAAACTGGTTCACTGCGTTTAATTTAAGCTAAAACATCCTATCCGTTCGTCAGATACCCTGTGTCATCCAAATCGCTTTCCTCCCCCAACCATCTTCTCCTCTTTCAACACTTCATATTCCCAAAAGTACCCCTATACTTTTCTTTCTCCCATTGTGCACTACCCACCTTTTCTGTTTCAAATTATATTACATAGCTTTTTTTGTTTTTGTACATACATTTAGTTTGTATATTTCTTTAGAAAAATACACAGAATAGAGCATAGTTAAGAAGTTTTTTGGCAGTTTCTCTCTCTGAGGAAAGTCCTGATCATCATCAGTCGTAACAAGAAAGACTTTTCTCTCAGTCTGAAAAGGAACCTCCAACTTGGCGGAGGAGAAAAAATAAGAACTTATTTCATTCCTTCCTTCAATCTTCTCCTTAAAGACGTCTGCGATCACTCTCCCCCCGCCCTTACTCGTCAACGCTCTGCCCTTCAAACAGTGGCTCCCAGCAGCTCTTCCGACTTGGCCATGATCTCGTTCTGGTTGGAGTCCAAGCCGTAGAACTTGACCTTCAGCCCGTCGACAGGGTGCACCACCGGTACCGTGATCACCCGTGGAAACTGCCGGGTCGCGAGCTCGAAGCGGCTGGTGCTGGCCAGCTCGATGGCGAGGATGCGGAGGAAGAGGGTGGCGAGCTGCTTGCCCAGGCAGGACCGGACGCCGCCGCCGAACGGCAGGTAGTGGAATCGTCCCTCTTTGTCTTCTCCTCGCTCCTGGCTGAAGCGGTCTGGGTCGAAGGCGTCCACGTCCTTGAAGACGGCCGCGGTGTCGTGGGTATCCCGGATGCTGTACATGACGCTCCAGCCTTTGGGAATCTGGACTCCCTGGAGACACAAAGAAACACAGCAAATGAGCAGGGTTGCGGTTCCCAAATCTGGAAGCGTCAAACTTAGGAACGTCAGCTAAGGCCAGGAACTTTGGAGTTTGGCATCAATCTGTTTGCAGTTTGTCTACAAACATTGGGGGATTCATGGGTAAATATGCCCTTACATTTTTGTGTTTTGGTGTAGTTTCCCTTAGTTATTGTATGAACTTCACATTTAAATCATTACGTGGCGACAGTATTCAGTTGGGAAGTATTAATGGACCACTCACGTCCAGTTCGAAGGTCTGCATGGCGGTCCGGTAGGCCCCTGAGACCGGAGTATAGAGTCTCAGCACCTCCTTGATGACACAGTCCAGGTACTTGAGGCTCACGATGGTGTCCAGCCTCAGCTCTCCAGGTACAAGGCAGCCATTGTGGAGGAGACCCCTGGCCCTCAGCTCCTCCCTCAGGCGCTCCAGGACGGTAGGGTGGCGCAGGAGCTGCATGATTAGCGAGGTGCTGGCGCTGGCTGTGGTGGCAAAGGCGGCAAAGATCAGCTCGATGGTGGACTCCTGTGGGAGGAGAGAGGAGGTGTGTCAGGGCACTGGTTTGAGTGATTACCGTCTCAGATTGATTCCCCTCTTTGTTTATGAACTTGCAACCACTGAAACTTTCTTTAAACAGCCTCTCAACACATATCTGTCTGCCAGATTCGTGAAAAGCCAGTCATATATATGGAAAGTAAAGCGTAATTTGGCACAGATTTTCTCTGAAAACATAACTGCAACAGAGCATTTGAGTTGATTTTCCTTTACTTTTTGGGCACTCAAACTGTATTCTGGCTTAGCTTCTGAATAAAGGGTCCAGACAGTGGACATATTTTCTAAATGCTAGTATTGTATGCTAAAGGGTGAGGGTGAATATCAGCCAAATGCCAAGCCATAGCCACCGAACATTAAAAGGTTTTCACAGCCAGCATGTTGTCAGCGGCCTTTTGATTTCCTTTGAAAATATGTAATAGTTTTGTCATAATTATAAAGCTAAACCTTGGACCTCACCTTACCTTTGGCACGAAACCATTACCCCACACCTCACGCCTGCCATTTGTTTCATAATGAGACAAAATCCCAAAAATCTAAAGTCAATACATAATAAAGTATGATGTTTTTCATTCCTAAAAAGTAGCGTACTTGGAAATATGAAGTCCAATGACAACAGTTGTTGAAGGTGGTGGAATAAATAACACCACCAGAATAACATCGTTATAAACCCCTGATATGCCATCATCAGTGTCAAAACACATCTCCGCCTCACCCCACATGAGTGTGTTATATAGGCGTGCGTCAGGAAACTGCAGGAGAGTGCTCCGGCCTGGGCCTCTGCGACAGGGGCTCCCCAGTTCACGTTGTGTGTGTATTTATATACTGTATGTGTGTGTGAGTGTGTGCGTACAGGAGGCCTCTTTCAGACCCCTAGCAGGGGGAGTGTTGACTTATTTTTGGCCCTGGACTTAACCCAGAAACCACAGTGAGCAAAATACAGGCAGCGAGAGTTGAGTTTCCACAGAATTCCTCAGAATTACTTTAATAGGTAAATAGAGGGTGTGCCTGTCTGCGAGTGTGTGTGTGATTCTTTTACCGTCTGCCTACGGCCATCAGCTAAGCATCCCAGCAGTCATATTTAACACATATAGATGTTTATCATAAGTCACTTTAATTGCTCATGATGCCAAGATGATTTGTAGGAGAAATTATGCTAATTGTTTGTGTGTATGTGTGTGTTCAGTCGGCCAAGACGGATTCCCTTTGGCAGCACTTTGCTAGGTAAACAGTGAGTGTGGTCTATATGTTGAACACATAGCATCAGAGCGTGGATCTGCACTGGACGTGTTAACGCCGTGTGATGGAGGGACTTCTTGTGCGTCTGGCTTCTCTCCGGCACATGTTTGCACACCTCCCGCTCAGGTGACTTCTATGCATTACCTTCAGTTCCTGCATGGTGAGCTCGGTGCCGTTTTCTTTGGCGCTCCCCATCAGGACGTCAAGCGCGTCGCTGTAATCCTTCCCCTGGGAACAAAGCGGCTTCTCCCTGATGGCCTTCTCTATGCTTTTCTGCAGGGTGTCTCGAGCACGGATACCCTGTAAGGAAAGCTATCATTAGCATTCTACAAAAACAGACTGATTTATACCCAAACCCCCCTATCATTTATTTTTTGGACCCAAGATAAACTAGTTTGCTTCTGGTCCAATAAAAAGGACTTGAGGATGTCAATACATACCTTCCTGTATCCACTGAAGGGCAGGTCTATGGGCAGGCTGAACAGGTTGTCAACAAAGTCCTGGAAGGTCGAGAACAGATGCCTCATCTCCTCCTCCGACACCCTGAATCCCAGCAGCACCCTCACCGCCATGGTGAATGACAATCTCTGGCTCTCCCTGGAGGAGAAAAAACAACCAATTATGACCTCAATCTAATCTATGGAGAGACCCTCACTTGTATTTACTCTTGCACCCCATTCCTAACCAGCTTGTGTTGTACGACTCTTGCCGAATGAATGTTTCTACGCTGATGAGGTTCCACTTTATTCGCAAGAGTTTTAAGTTGTTCATCTTGTAAACTATGACCCTACCCATTATTTGAAGTGCAATGACATGTTAACCTGTTGTGTTTCTACCCTAGGACGCCCGTTGTACCTGTAGACGTTGATGGGCTCGGGGTTGGAGCTCCATACTCGAAGGCTCTCCTGGATGACCTGCTGGATTTTCGGGAGGTAGGACTCCAAGGCCTCGTGGCTGAACACTTTGGCAAACACCTGCACGGACACAGAGAAAGAGGCATATAGTTTTACATTTGAAAGGCATAATGCGATCACAGATAAAGATCAACAAGGTATTTCATTAAATGATCAGAAGTTGTACGACTTGGCACACAGAGAGAAAGCATAGAGACATTTGTTTGGACAAAAGCTCTGATTAAGTGAAAGACTATTAATCACGTCTACACATTTCAACCAGTCAGTGCATTACTGGTGATGCTGGAATTGCCATGAAATTTGGCACAGATATCCCTTGTGCCTTCAGGATACATGATACTGACTCTGGTGACCCCCTGGCTTTCACCCAATGACACCATGAGGTTTATGTTTGTGGTTTTTGGTGAAATCAAAAAGTATTGTTGGATTGCCATACAGTTCTGTACAGACTGTGCATCCTAGAGTGAGTTGTAGTAAAGTTGGCTATTCTATACCTCTCCCATCATCATTTGACACATGCATTTGTCAATGACAAACACAATTTAATGGCAAGTCACTCACTACAACACGATAGAGCAGCTTTAACTCGATGGCCATGTGCTGAAATGTTGCACAGTGGGACAGAGTTACCCCTCTTTTTCCCCTTCTGTCACATCTCTGAAACATTCTCTATCCATTAATCCATTTCGAATCAAACATAGACAAGACTTTCCATCGTGTGTTCAATCGAATTCATTCCCATTCCTTATTCAATCCCCCCCTTCCCTCTTTGCAGGGACTTATACATTGTGGAGGTTTTCCCCTGTAGTCAGCAGAAGCAGAATGACAGCAAGAGAGAAGAGAGAGGGGGAGGAGGGGGGAGTTAAATCTTTCCTGGCTGCTCGGAGTATTTCTTAGTAGGAATCAGTCACCAGTCTTCAGTGTTGTTTGGACAAATAACATTCCTTCTGATTTACCCTCCAAAAATACTCCAAAAAATGAGTTAGAAGTGGAGAAGACTGGACTAGAATCAGCCTTTTATTTGAACACAGTCATTAATACTTTAGACAAACACCTCTCTGAGCTTACAAGTGAATTTTTTAGTCATAAAGACCAAGAATTTAGTATTTTAGCTCTGACTTTTGAGAGGTCTAGAGGGTTTAAGCCATCTTATTCTTCAAGTTGAAGGACCATTGGAGGTTTTATTCAATAAAGGGCAAGTTAGGTCCCATGGTTTGCATTATCTGCGCAATGAAATGGAGATACTTCTCTCTGGTGTATCAATTAACTTTTGCATTTACATTAATTTGTTTATTTAATGAGCTTTTTATTGTCCAACCTGCACAGACTCCTAATAGCACTCATGCAGATTGTATCTCAGGAAAACCAGTGCTGTAATTGGATGATTACGTTTTTAAAGCTCGTCATGCAGAAGGAAAGGACTTTATTATGTACGTGCAACATGTTTTCAATAAGGTAATACGTTGAAACAGCAAGATAAAGTGTTCCTGCTTGTTTCCACAGAGACATAATGGAGTCTCAGAGGAAATAAAAGGAGCTTCTAGAAGGATTAGAGCCCAGGCCAGTGACGGTACATGTGGTTCCTGTGGTCGATGTTTCAGTCACCAAACCATCAGTTCGGCACCGATACTTTTATTTACTCATTTTCCTCTTATTTCTCCTCTGTTGCCCTTTTACGTCTCTCTCTCTCTCTCTCTCTCTCTCTCTCTCTCTCTCTCTCTCTCTCTCTTTCTCTCTCTTTCTCTCCCATCATTCCTTCAAAACCCCTGCTTGCCTCCCTCCGTTGCTCCCTCAGAATGAATGAACAATAGTCCACTGAGCTGGTGCTGTGTGTGTGTGTGTGTGTGTGTGTGTGTGTGTGTGTGTGTGTGTGTGTGTGTGTGTGTGTGTGTGTGTGTGTGTGTGTGTGTGTGTGTGTGTGTGTGTGTGTGTGTGTGTGTGTGTGTGTGTGTGTGTGTGTGTGTGTGTGTGTGTGTGTGTGTGTGTGTGTGTTACGTTGCATTGGCTGTATATATATATGCTGTGTGTGTTAGGGAGTGGTTAGTGCAGATCACAGGGCGCTCTAAGACGTTAGCAGCACTACATTTCCTCTGCTGCCGCACCCTGGGCCCTCTGGTCCCAGATCAGCTTACATGACCTGCTCTCCAACCCCGACCACAGGGGATTACACACACTATCTGACCTCAGGCTGTGGGGGGGAGGGGAACACAAGGCCGTCGTGGCCGTCCTGTAGTCTGCTCGTGCTAAACGAATGCCAACGCGTGATTGATTTGTCACCGCCTGGTCGGCCGTGGGTTAGCTGAACTAGGGTTAGGGTTTTGGAGACTACTGCTTTGGAACTGGATGCAACTTGGAGGAACGATGCATCTGTCTTTCAGTATTTACAAAACAACGTTGAGTTTCCCTTGACGCTCGCTATGGTTACACGGTAGTACCAAGTTGCATATTTGGTGGATTGGCCCAAAAACGGACGTCATATTTGTTTGTCACTTGGTCGGCTGCTGAGTCAAACAATAAGTTGGTCGTCTCACATCTTCTGAGTAATTGAAATGATTACTTAGTCATTTTCTGAGTCATTTATTCTGTGGTTATGCGGTGAGTGTTGGTACGCTGTTGCAGTCAATCATTCAGAGTACAGGATTTTTCATCGGTAAATTGGAAGTTTTTTTTGTTGGTTAATGAAGAATCCAATTAAGAGCTTTCCACGACAACGGTTTGAAACCATGACTCAGCTGTTCATCTTTGCCTGAGCCAGCTGTTTTGTTCATCACTTACATAATACAGAAAGATCAGGGGAGTATTGAGTAAGCCAAAAAAAGAGGTTGTGTAACAAAGTGAATTTAGCTATTGAACCCGTCTGCACTGGATTATGCATAATTGGTCAATTTCAGCGAGTACTTTGCCTATTCCACACACACACACACACACACACACACACACACATTCAGGAATAGCAGCAGAGCTACTGTGAGTCGCTGTGTGTGTGTGTGTGTGTGTGTGTGTGTGTGTGTGTGTGTGTGTGTGTGTGTGTGTGTGTGTGTGTGTGTGTGTGTGTGTGTGTGTGTGTGTGTGTGTGTGTGTCTGTGCAGGGAGGCCAAGACTGAAAGGTAACTACAGGTCACACACACATGTGCTATGGTATCTCCCTACATGTTGTTTTATGCAGTGTCACTCTGGGACAGGATTGTTGACTGTCTTCTAAAGTCACACACACACACACACACACACACACACACACACACACACACACACACACACACACACACACACACACACACACACACACACACACACACACACACACACACACACGGTGTTCTAATAACGTCCATATGTCTTAAATTATGTGAAAGTGCTGCGAGCTGCTGGTTCCACAGACATGTAAAGACTCCTTTATTCTTCTCTCTGCCCTCCTCTCTCCTTCTCCTCTTCTCTTTACTCCCACCTCTTCCCGTCTCTCCCTGCCCCTTCATCCATCCTTTTTTTAAAATACTTTTTATTCCTTTCTCTTAGTCAAACAAGCAGTCCATCCATACGTCTTTCTCTATAATCAACTCGAATCGGAAAGGAGCGGTTGCTTTGTTGGCGACTTTAAGATGCAAAGGTCACCGAGGCAATGTCAATTTAAAGTCACAAAGGAGGTTAAATCACATGAATTCAGCTTATGATTCGTCTAAAAGCATGTTAACGGAACATCCACACACTATTTCTTTCATGCATGTGACCCTTTGAGCTTATATTTCCTGGGAAAAGTCATGCAACACTGCCTCAGGTGCTGCATTAAAGTATTTAAAGCAACTTTAATAGCAATAAGTGAGTACTACTTTGTACTTTCTTGCCCATAAAGCACTATTAAGACCATAATGAGAACAAAAACATCCCCTTTTTCTTTTAAAATGTATATATAATACTTTATTTAGACTCCTCTACAATTCACTGTTCATGATTATTCTCTATTTATATGTGACTGATTATAGTCCAGTGAGTAAAGAGGGGTTCAGTCAGAATTGGCAGTGCCCTCTACTGGTGATGAGCAGAAGTACACACACACACACACACTCACAGCTACACTTATGGCTCCTTTATTTTTCCCTGATTATCACAGCGAGAAAAACACGAGTAGAGAGGAAAGGAAAACTGGCCCGTGTGTAAAACAGTCGGAAAGAAAACAGGTGGAAGACGTCGGGTCTGAACGTGACACTTAAATTGAGGCAGATGGCAATTCAAATACCACCACATGTCCTT